>NC_081365.1:81165155-81465155 GCF_030684315.1 Stegostoma tigrinum
GGGTGTGTCTGGTGGGGCGGTAGTATATAGTGTGGTGGAGTCACCTGTAGTATGTCAGAAACCCAAGATTCTGTTTAAGGCCGTCCTCATGGTTACTTAACTTCGCTAACAGCCTCTGCTTGGTGACTCTGCATTGTGTATCCCGAAGTCTGCCTTGGAGGAACTTTACTGAAGATCCAAGGCTGAATGTCCTTGACCTGCTGAAGTGTTCCTCCGCTGGAAGGGAACGTCACTTTCTGGTGATTATTGCACTGTGTCTATTCATCCATTGTCATATCGTCTGCGTGGTCTTGCCAATGTACCGTGCCCTGGGACATCCTTGCCTGCAGCATATAAGGTAGACAACATTGGCCGAGTCACACGAGTATCTGCTGTGCATGTGGTTTCTGAAGCTCCCAAATGTAATGACAGTGTCCATGTTGATGGTTGGGCATGTCTTGCAGAGGTTGCATGTAGGGTTGTATATAGTAATAATGTGGGTAGGTTGCCCTGAAGGCTGGGTGGTTTGTTTCGAACAGTGGTCTAAGGTATGTCAGTTGTTTGGAGGCATAGTGAAGATTTTGGCGAGGTGCTCATCATCATCAATAACGTGTTGAAGGCTGTGAAGAACATGACATAGTTTCTTCACTCCAGGGAAGTACTGGACCACCGAGGGTACACTATCAGTTGTATCCCGTGCCTGTCTTCTGACGAAGTCATTACAGTTTTTGGCTGTGGCACACTGGAACTGGCAATTGATGAGTTGAGCATTGTATCCCATTCTTATGAGGCCATCCTTCAACACCTTTGGTGTCCGTCACGTTCCTCACCATTTGAACAGATCCTGTATTTGCGTCGGGCTTGCTGATTGGGAATGGCTATTTTAATATGTTTTGGGTGGAAGTGAGAGAAGTGCAGCATCGTGAAGTTATTGTCGGCTTTGATTGGAGGTCCTGTGCTGCGAAGAAGTCTTTTTTGAACCTGTGTATGAAAATGTCAGCATAGTGGGGAGCATGTCTGGTCCCCGTGGCTGATCCGTGTGTCTGGATGAAGAATTGGTTGTCGAAGGTGAAGAAGTGGTCGAGGATGAAGTGGATGATTTGTAGGATGGCGAATGGAAATTGGCAGTTGTTTGTATTGAATACTGAGGCTGTTGCGGCGATGCCGTCATTGTGGGGGATGCTGGTATTGAGTGCTAATTTGAAGCCATTCCCTAAATCCTGAATCAAGAACTGTTAGTTTTAACATCTGCAGAAATATGAGCATTAATGGAATTGAACTTGATAACAAAAGCAAAATATTTCAGATGCTGGAGATCTGAAAGTAAAAATGGAAAGTGCTCAGCAGGTCTGATATATATGTTTCGCTCGCGCTCTCTCTCTGTCTCTCTCTCTCTCTCTCTCTGTCTCTCTCTCTCTCTGTCTCTCTCTCTCTCTCTCTCTCTCTCGCTCTCTCTAAGAGAGAGAGAGAGAAACAGAATTGATATTTTTAGTCCAGAATGTTTTATTTCAGTTAAACCTTCTAACTGTACACCAAGTCTCCACAGCATGCAGTTGCAAAGTCTGAAGCTTTGGACATTCCTGTGATGCCACAACGGACTTGCTTCATGGTGACCTCAGCCAATATGGGTACTGAACACACGCTTTCGGCATCACTTTGCATTGCAAGCCTATTCTACAGACAACTGACCTAAATGATTGTCAAGTCAGATAGACTTGTGATGAATGCCTTATCTGTGGTGGAAAGGAGAAAGTGAAAGGATGAAATATAAAACAAGAAATTCAAATCTGAGGAAGGATTGTTCAGAGGATGTGTTGTTGCTTTGTTTAAATTGAGTGATAATATCCATCCTGTATTTATTTTAGATTTCCACCATTTCCAGTATCTGCTTTTGTTAAGCAGCAACAATTTCTTGGGAAGAGAGAAAGCGATATCAGTACTTATTGGAAAGCATACATGAAAATCAAGATAATCAGTTTTTCCAAAGGTACACAGATTAAAGTAGTTCAAATAGCCTTGGTGAATTCATCTTTGGCAGTTACGTGTTTATACAGATGCCTTCTTGGTCTGGTTCCATCCCAATTAATGGGCATATAGTTTTATTTAATTACAGTTAAATATTATGTCCTAATTGAATTGTGTTAACAATAGTCTGAGATTTCCTAGATAATAAAATGTGAGGCTGGATGAACACAGCAGGCCAAGCAGCATCTCAGGAGCACAAAAGCTGACGTTTCGGGCCTAGACCCTTCATCAGAGAGGGGGATGGGATGAGGGTTCTGGAATAAATAGGAAGAGAGGGGGAGGCGGACCGAAGATGGAGAGTAAAGAAGATAGGTGGGGAGGTAGGGAGGGGATAGGTCTGGACTGACCTATCACCTATTCCCTGGACTGACCTATCCCCTCCCTACCTCCCCACCTATACTCTCTCCACCTATCTTCTTTACTCTTCTTATTCTTCCTGCCAAAGTGCACAACCTCACTGTTTCCCAAGTGGTATTTCATTGCCACTTCTTTGCCCACACTCCTAACCTGTCCAAGTCCTCATGCAGCTCCCCTGCTTTCTCAACAGTACCTTTCCCTCCATCTATCTTTGCACCATCTGCAAACTTAGCAGCAATATCTCAGTTCCTTAGTCCTGTTTGTCAATAAATGACTTCAATTCTTGTGGTCCCAACACTGACCCCTGTGGGACTCTATTCGTCACCCACTGCCATGCTGTAAAAGATTGCTTTATCCCCACCTTGAGCCAATGCTTTGTCCATGCCAGTACTTTGCCTCTAACACAATGTGTTCTTATCTTATTTAGCAGCCTCCTGTGCAGAATCCTCTCAAAGGCTTTGTGGAAGTCCAAACAGATCACGTCCACAGGCTCTCCTTTGTCTAACTTGCACATACCTCCTCAAAGAATTCTAACAGATTTGTCAGGCATGACCTCCGCTTGTTGACTCAGCAGTATTTTACCTTGCACTTCCAAGTGATCGACAATCTCATCATAAATAATAAAATCTTAGCAAACACCAAGGTTATGCTGACCAGCCAATAATTTCCGATCTTCTGTCTGTCCCTTAAACAACGGTGTTACATTATCCATTTTCCAGTCCTCTGGAACTCTCCCTGACTCCAGTCATTCACGAAAAATCACCATCGATGCCTGCACAATCTCCTTAGCTATCTCCTTCAGAACCCTGGGGTGTAGTGCATCTGGTCCACCTGATTTATCCACCTTCATACCTTTCAGCTTCCCTCGCACCTTCTCCTTAGTGATAGCTGCTATTCTCACCTCTGCTCTTGACTCTTCTGGTACGTAATGCTCTCAGTATCCTATTGGTGTCTTCTGCCGTGAAGTGTGATACAAAATACCTATTAATTTCCTCACCTGTTACTTTTTTCCCTTTACGACTTCTCCAGCCTCGTTTTCCCATGGCCTAGTGTCTACTTTTATATCTCTCTTGCCTTTTTTACATCTGAAAGAAACTCTTACAATCTTCTTTTATATGAACTACCTGTTACTTGCCCTCAAATTTCAACTTCTCCCCCGCTTCATGCTTTTCTGGTTGTCCTGTGCTAGTTTTTAAAAGCTTGCTGACCCTCCCACAAATCTTCACATTGCAAGGAAAATCGGACTCTATTTTAAAAGTGAATTATTGCTCTTCTGAATTACTAAACTAATGATGCCCGTCATTTGGATTTTAAGTCAAGAAATATTTCTTTATGGATGGTGTTTATTGACAACTCATTTTTTAAAAATTTAACCATTTTTCCCTAATCAACCTGTCCAGACATGTTATTGCATACCTCTGGTGCAGGTGGGACTTGAACCTGAGGCTTTTGGACCAGGGACAGGGACACTACCGCTCTGCCATAAGAGGGCCCATCTTACCCTTCTGTGCATGAGTCCCACCTGTTCCTCCCCTTTCTGTCTGCCCAGTCAATTCATTAATCAATTGATCCAAATCAACTGCTTCAATATTTGCTGTACTAACAGCATGCAGTATTTGAAGATCTTGTGGCACACTCGTCATGCTGCTGATTCAGGACCAGAATGTCCAGGATCAAATTGAATCTGCTCCAGAGGTTACTAGATTAGATTACATATAGTGTGGAAACAGGCCCTTCAGCCCAACAAATCCGCACTGCTTCTTGAAGCATCCCACCCAGACCCATCCACCAATAACCCACACATCCCTGAACACTACGGGCAATTTAGCATGGCCAATCCACCTAACCTGCACATCTTTGGACTGTGGGAGGAAACCGGAGCACCCGGAGGAAACCCACGCAGACACGGGGAGAACGTGCAAACTCCACACAGACAGTCGCCCGAGGCTGGAATCGAACCTGGGTCCCTGGTGCCGTGAGGCCGCAGTGCTAACCACTGAGCCACTGTCTAATAAATTTTTGTTTATCCAAATTCCATCTGATGACCACAAGAAAAATCCCAGCATTTCTTGCTGAGGAGCAGTGTTACAGCTGACGTGACCAAGTGTCGTACCCACTGAACATGCTGCAAATTTTTTCCATATACCCCACTAGATAAAAAGTAAATGCCTCAACACTTCAATAATGGTGGTTTGCGATGACAATGAGATGGAGAGTTAGTTCCAGCAAAGTTCCTCCTGAACTTGTACTTTTGTAGTGGATTTTACTGATGCCACTTCGCTAGTTTATTAATTATATTTGTTAAACCCAGGAAAATAATAAAGTATCATTGCCAATATTTTCGTTAAAGATATGCAAAGATCAATCAAATATTATTTTATTTGCAGCTCTACACATTCTCCACAACTGACTCAGGATGACACGCATTCAAGAATAGAACGTTATGCCAACAGGTTAAAAAATGCTTTGCCTCATTGAAATTCTAATTTGTTTCGATACAGTGCCAACTGATTAAACTGGTTCATGCCGGGATGGCTCAGTGGTTAGCACTGTTGCCTGATAGTGCCAGGGACTTGGGTTCACTTCCACCCTTTAGCAATTGTTTGTGTGGAGTTTTCACATTCTCCTCATGTCTGTATGGGTTTCCTCCAGGTGCTCCAGTTTCCTCCCATAGTCCAAGGATTTGCAGGTTAGGTGGGTTAGCCATGGGAAATGCAGGGTTACAGGGATAGGGTAGGGAAAGTTCTGGGTGGGATGCTCTTGGGAGCGTCCATGTGGACTGAGTGGGCCTGCTTCCACACTGCAGAGATTCTGTGTTTTGGCCAAATGAGAAATCACTTAGTTCTTGGACATTGGTGATTAAAAATAAAATTCACCGTTGTCTAGCTCTGACCCGTTGTTTTCCATTTTAATTTAACCCGGGATTTGATCAAGTGCTATGTGTAATGAAGTTCGAATTTGTGTATTTCATTCCCTCCAGCTTTTTAACATGACATTACCAGAATATTGATGTCAGAAAAGTTTACCTGAATTCTTCACCGTGCACAGAACACACATTGCACTGTCACGGTGGTAGTCTTTACATACAGTGAGTGGATGGAGAGGCTGGTGTCACTGGACTAGTAATCCAGAACTGTAGATTAATATTCCATGCACTCACAACTCTCTGGGTGAAGAACCTCCCTCTGACGTCTCCTCTATACCTTCCTTCTAACACCTTAAAACTATGACCCCTCATGGCAGTCAATCCTGCCCTGGGGAAAGGTCTCTGGCTATCGACTCTATCCATGCCTCTCATTACCTTGTACACCTCGATCAGGTCACCTCTCTTCCTCCTTCTCTCCAGAGAGAAAAGTCCGATCTCAGTCAACCTCTCCTCTTAAGACAAGCCCTCCAGTCCAGGCAGCATCCTGGTAAACCTCCTTTGCACCCTCTCCAAAGCCTCCACACCTTTCCTATAATCGGGCCAGCAGAACTGGACGCAATGTTCCAAGTGTGGTCTCACCAGGGTTTTGAGGAGTTGCAGCATAACCCCGCAGCTCTTAAACTCGATCCCCCTGTTAATGAAAGCCAAAACACCATATGCTTTCTTAACAACCTTATCCACCTGGGTGGCAACTTTAAGAGGAGCTACGCACTTGAACACCAAGATCCTGCTGTTCTTCCACACTGCCGAGAATCCTGCCTTTAATCCTATATTCAGCATTTAAGATCAACCTTCCAAAATGCATCAATTCGCATTTATCTGGG
This sequence comes from Stegostoma tigrinum, assembly GCF_030684315.1. NCBI lineage: Eukaryota > Metazoa > Chordata > Chondrichthyes > Orectolobiformes > Stegostomatidae > Stegostoma > Stegostoma tigrinum. The sequence goes on from NC_081365.1 coordinate 81,171,267, forward strand.
TTGAACTCCATCTGCCATTTCTCAGCCCAGCTCTGCATTCTGTCAATGTCTCGCTGAAGCCTGCAATAGCCCTCGATACTATCAACGGCACCTCCAACCTTTGTGTCATCAGCAAACACACTAACCCACGCCTCAACCTCCTCGTCCAAGTCGTTTATAAAAACTACAAAGAGCAGAGGCCCAAGAACAGAGCCCTGTGGGACGCCACTCAGCACTGACCTCCAGGCAGAATATTTACCATCTACAACCATTCTGCCTCCTGTCAGCCAACCAATTCTGAATCCAGACAGCCAAATCACCCTGTATCCCATACCTCCTGACTTTATGAATGAGCCTGCCGTGGGGAACCTTATCAAATGACTTGCTGAAGTCCATGTACACCACATCCACTGCTCGACCCTCGTCAACCTGCCTCGTGACTTCCTCAAAGAACTCAATAAGATTTGGAAGGTATGACCTGCCTCTCACAAAGTCATGCTGACTCCCTTCAGTCACGCTATGCTTTTCCAAATAGTCATCAATCCTATCCCTCAGAATTCTTTCCAAAACCTTGCTGACCACAGACTTAAGACTGATTGGTCTGTAGTTGCCAGGGATTTCCCTATTCCCTTTCTTGAAAAGAGGAACAACATTTGCCTCCCTCTAATCTTGCAGTATGTCTCCCGTGGAGAATGAGGAAGCAAAGATCTTCGTCAGCGGCTTAGCAACCTCCTTTCTCACTTGCCGGAGCAACCTCGGATACATCTGGTCTGGCCCTGGGGACTTAGCAATCTTAATGTTTGCCAAAATTTCCAGCACATCAACCTCCTCAATCTTGATCTGTTCCAGCCTGTTTTCCTGCTCCTCAAAGTTCTCATTCACAACAAGGTCCCTTTCCTTTGTGAAAACCAAAGCAAAAAACTCATTTAGGGCTTCCCCTATCCGCTCAGACTCCATGCACAAGTTCCCCACGCTATCCCTGATCGGGGATAGTTCTTTTCTCTCTCTTTCTCTTTGCTACCCTTTTCTCCCCAGGAAATAATAATTGACGCTGGATTATTTTTAGAGCTTGAGTTGGGTCCCAAAGCATGAAGTTTTTGTGTCTTGTGTGTGCACACAAGGATGTGTGTGTGTATCTGTCTGTATTTTTCCCCCATGTCTTTCTCCTGCCTCTCTCTCTCTCTCTCTCTCTCTCTCTCTCTCTCTCTCTCTCACACACACAATCTGTTTCACAAGGTTGTGCTGCTGCAGTAAGTAAGTCTTTATGTTTTGGTGGCGTTTGGCAGATGCACTGGATGTGACTGGCTAATTCCAATCTGTGGCAACCTTTCACCTCACCCTGAGCACATTAAGCTTCCAGCTTCTTCAGGCTTCTGTGGAAGATGCAGAGTGAGCATGCTCAAATGTAACAAATCAAGTCCATTGACGACAAGGAAATGATTTTTGCTCTTTAGTTATAATGCAAATTTTAAGATACTTTTATATGACGGGCAAACTCACAATGATGGCTGTCGTGAGAACATCTCTGCAGAAAGTTGGAATGTTTTTGCAGCGATTGAAAATGATGGCCATTTCCTCTCCACCTTATCAGAAACTGCGTAAGGTGAGCCTATCAGAGGCTGTCGCATCTTTATACAATTTGTTCAAAGCTGGTGCTGAAAGAGCCATTTGGAGTTCTTGTCAGCCACTGCTATTTCGAATGACTAGATATAACAATGGATAAAATTATGTGTGGTCTGTTGTGGAGATCTCTTTGTACCCAATCCTGCAATACTGAATTAAGTACACATTTTCTCTATTCTGCTGTACCCAGAGGTATATAGATTATAGACAATAAAATGTGAGGCTGGATGAACACAGCAGGCCCAGCAGCATCTCAGGAGCACAAAAGCTGACGTTTCAGGCCTAGACCCTTCATCAGAGAGCTTTTGTGCTCCTGAGATGCTGCTGGGCCTGCTGTGTTCATCCAGCCTCACATTTTATTATCTTGGATTCTCCAGCATCTGCAGTTCCCATTATCACTATAGATTATAGATGCTTAGTTTATTTGGTATGCGGCTTTTCAGCTGGTGATGTCTGGTCTTGCTGACAGTTAAACTGGTAATGGGTCGATGCTGACTAATACAGGCAGGATGGTCATTTCCTGATAGCTTTGCCATGTTTTAAAGTTTAAAATCTGTAAAGCGATTCTCCAGGCTGGCGTGAATTACAGGATAACAAAGTGTGGAGCTGGATGAACACAGCAGGCCAAGCAGCATCTCAGGAGCACCACCACACAGCGTGAATTACATTCTGGTTTCATGAATTAAGCGTTATAACTAGATTAATTTCAACTATTAAATTTAGTGTTGTTTTTAAAGTAGATTGATATTCTAACCAAGTAAGTAGTCATTTAATTTTAGTGAAGCGTTCACTTTTGTTTAGTTTTCAATGAAAGCTATTGGCTGTCTGTAGACTTCAGTTTTGCCTTTTCCTGAAGCCAAATCCAAACTGAAAATGTAACTTCCATTATATATGTTAAGATTCGATCTAAAAGGACTCCCTCTTTTGCAATATTGCCCTTAAGCGCAAGGCAACAAACTGACTGGCTGCAGTTTGATAACAAGTCTGTGCATATTTTGGGAGAGGTGTGTGTCGTAGAATACAGGAGAATGCTGACTGGTTCTGTATCATATCAAGCAATGATTAAATATTCAAATTAATGAGTAGATTATGTTAGTATAGGTTGTAAAATGTCATTGTTTCTTTTCAGAGAAAATTAATTCACCTTGGCAGCAAAATGTAATTTAAAGCCATTTATGTGTGTGGTTTGAATCCAGTTTAAAAGCATTGGAAGCGTATTTATATTTTGTGACATGGTAAATTATCATTGTGCCGCGTTTAAAAATTTTAGTCTATTTTCAAAGTGACATTGAAAACTGTTAGGAGAAATACTTTGAACGTAGTTATTGGATAGCAAAAGTATAAAGTATTGCTGTGTGTTTTGTCATGTATGAAGGCCAGTAGTAAATATGAAGTTGAACTTAGTGTTAGCAAATGCGTTTGAATGTAGATTGATGCTGACAGAAGTGATAAAAGCTTAGTTGATCACTAAGTTGAATATTCTGGAGTCGATATCATATTGTCTTTTCATAAAACCTGAGATGAGTTTGTTCTGTCCACTATCAGCTTTAATGATAACTAAACAGCCTTGCAGCTCACATGCAATATTCCTTAAAACTAAATGCTTTGTCAATGTAACAAAGTGTGGAGCTGGATGAACACAGCAGGCCAAGCAGCATCTCAGGAGCACAAAAGCTGACGTTTCAGACCTCGACCCTTCATCAGAGAGGGGGATGGGGAGAGGGTTCTGAAATAAATAGGGAGAGATGGGGAGGCAGACCGAAGATAAATAGAGGAGAAGATAGGTGGAGAGGAGAGTATAGGTGGGACAAGAGAGTTGCAGTGGGAGAGAGATTCCCTGAGGTTTGTCCGGAGGGCGGGGGGTAACTTCTTCAGATTAGGCATCCCTGGAAGAGGCAAAGACATGTTTCTGATGGTGATAGTCTTTAACGAGCAGTTATGGAGCATAATTCTGCAAGATTTAGTTCATTTGAAGTGGGGAAAGCTTCTGAAGAACTCAAGAAACCTGAACAGAAAAATAGATTTAGAAATAAGGTGTCATTTTGCAGAGTGTTTATAGTAACTTGCATTGACCTCTGCATTCCAGTTGAGCTATGCTGTGCTTCGCATTGGTGAGGTCACATTTCTTCTAGTGACAGTCATTTTGTCAAAACTTTCCCATTCTTGAGTTTTGTGTTTTTGGTGTTTTGATGTTGATCTTGATATCAACAAGGAAACAGCTTTCTTCTCTAGCAGATACCTACAAATTAATGTCTAGCAGCACGGTTAATGCCACAATAGAGTAACACAGGTTACCTGAGCTGCAGCATAAGGAAAGAGCAGAAGAGTTAGCAAACCCAGGTAAATAGAATTGAATCAAAGAAATAATGCAATAACAGGTCATATCCACTTGGTTAGTTTCATGTGTTCCTAAATTCTGAAGAATGGTCACTGGACCCAAAATGTTAACTTTGCTTTCACTCCACAGATGCTGCCAGACTTGCTGAATTTTTCAATAATTTAATGTGTTCCCACCTCACTAACTCTTTTCCCAGTACAGAGCGGAACCTATTGAATTCTGCAAAAGCAAGAAGAAAAGATAGCTTAAGACATCTTAGGATTTCCAATATCTCTAATAATGATAAGAAAGTTAGCATGAAGGCACTTTATCTAAATGCTCTTGGTATTCACAACAAAGTAGATGAATTAACAGCACAAATCCTCTTGAATGATTCTGATGTGGTAGGCATCTTAGAGACATGGTTGCAGGGAGTTCAGGACTGGCAGTTCAACATCCAAGGATTCACAACTTATCGAAAAGACAGGGAGGTGGGCAGAGGGGAAGGGGTTACCTTGTTAGTCAAGAATGAAATTAAATCTACGGCACTGAATGGCATAGGGTCAGAAGGTGTGGAGTCTATGTGGGTGGAGTTGAGGTACCACAATGGCTAAAAAAAAGTATAATGGGAGTTATGTACAGACCTCCCAACAGTGATCAGGACCAGGGGCACAAGATGCACCTGGAAATAGATAGGGCATGTGAGAAAGGCAAGGTCACAGTGATCATGGGGGACGTCAACATGCAGGTGCACTAGACGAATAATGTTGCCGATAGATCCAAAGAAAGGGAATTCATGGAATGATTACAGGATGATTTTTTGGAACAACTTGTGATGGAGCCCACAAGGGAACAGGCTATTCTGGACTTAGTGTTATGTAATGAGCCAGACTTTATAAAAGATCTGAAAGTAAGGGAACACTTAGGAGGCAGCGATCATAATATGGTAGAGTTTAATCTGCAGTTTGAAAGAGAGAAGGCAAAATCAGATGTAATGGTGTTACAGTTAAATAAAGGTAATTACAGGGGCATGTGAGCGGAATTGACAAAAATCGACTGGAAGCAGAGCCTAGCGGGGAAGACAGTAGACCAACAATGGCAGGAGTTTCTGGGTGTAATTGAGGACATAGTACAGAGGTTCATCCCAAAGAAAAGAAAGCGGGAGGCCGCTGAGCGAGGTGAGGGCCCATGGTGTTCGAGGTGAGCTACTGGCTTGGATTGGGGATTGGCTGTCTGACAGAAGGCAGAGAGTTGGGATAAAAGGCTGTTTTTCGTAATGGCAACCGGTGACGAGTGGTGTCCCGCAGGGTGCAGTGTTGGGGCCACATCTGTTCACCTTATGTATTAATGATCTGGATGAAGGGGCTGGGGGCATTCTGGCGAAGTTTGCCGATGATACGAAGATAGGTGGACAGGCAGGGAGGCTGCAGAAAGATTTCGACAGTTTAGGAGAGTGATCCAGGAAATGGCTGATGAAATTCAACGTGAGCAAATGCGAGGTCTTGCACTTTGGAAAAAAGAATACAGGCAGAGGACTATTTTCTAAACGGTGAGAAAATTCATAAAGCCGAAGTACAAAGGGATCTGGGAGTGTTGGTCCAGGATTCTCTAAAAGTTAACTTGCAGGTAGAATCTGTGATTAAGAAAGATGTTGTCGTTCATCTCAAGAGGGTTGGAATATAAAAGCAGTGATGTGCTTCTGAGAATTTATAAAGCTCCAGTTAGGCCCCACTTAGAATATTGTGTCCAATTTTGGGCCCCACACCTCAGGAAGGACATACTGACCCTGGAGCGTGTCCAGTGGAGATTCACACGGATGATCCCTGGAATGGTAGGTTTAATGGCTGAGGATCCTGGGATTGTATTCATTAGAGTTTAGAAGGTTGAGGGGAGATCTAATAGAAACTTACAAGGTAATGTATGGCTTAGAAAGAGTGGACGCTGGGAAGTTGTTTCCGTTAGGGGAGAGTAGGACCCGTGGGCACAGCCTTAAAATTAGAGGGGGTAAAATTAAAACGGGAATGAGATGACATTTCTTCAGCCAGAGAGTGGTGGGCTTGTGGAATGCATTGCCACGGAGTGCAGTGGAGGCCGGGATATTAGATGCCTTCAAGCCAGAGATGGATAAATTCTTGATCTCATAAGGAATCAAGGGCTACGGGGAGAGTGCAGGGAAGTGGAGTTGAAATGCCCATCAGCCATGACTTAAATGGCAGAGTGGACTCGGTGGGCCCAATGGCCTCACTTTCACTCCGATGTCTTATGGTCTTGTGGAAGTAAAAATAGTGCATGAAGGATATACATTTTTGTTGCAAATCAGTGCAGTGCGGAAGATTTTCATGATGAAATTTGTTGTTTGGTTACATGGCAGAGAAAAGAGTTGTTTCCTAATTCGTCCTTCAGTGTTCAGAGGATTTCTGGGTGTTGGATATATTTTCCCAGGAGCTGGGATCTAAATGATGTTATAAATAAATTTAAAAGCACTTTGCCTAAATAGAATGTTCATGACGATTGCATGATGCGTCTCTTTAGAAGTGATAAGTTTTACAACAGCTTCTGAATGACATTCCCTAATTTGTTGCAGCTGCAGACAGGGATTCGCCAAATCATTAATTTCCCAAGTCAGGAACGATAAACCAATTCCCCTTGTTTATTCAGCTGTTCTCTCCATTGGTTGCACCAAGGTTAATTCAGAAAGAATCCCTTCCTTGGAAACCTTTCTCCCAGATCCAAATGAACGTGAATCAGAAATTGCTGGAAAAACTCAGCAGGTCTAGCAGCATCTGTGGATCGCTAACAGGCTTAATGTTTCAGGTTGGTGACCCTTGTTCAGAGTGTTAACTCTGCTTTCCCTCCACAGATGCTGCCAGACCTGCTGAGTTTTGCCAGCAATTCCTGGTTTTGTTTCTGATTTTCAGCATCTGCAGCTCTTTGGTTTTTGCCAAATGAATATAAGTTTTAAGTGGAGGTAATTTAATCAGGCTTTCTTGAATTAACATAAAGAGCAGTTTATCAAATTACTGGGGAGTATTACTGAACAAAGAGACCTTGGCGTGCAGGTTCATAGTTCCTAGAAGTTGGAGTCACAGGTAGACAGGGTAGTGAAGAAGGTGTTTTGTGCACCTGCCTTTATTGGTCAGTGTATTGAGTACAGGAATTGGGATGTCACGTTGTGGCTGTACAGAACATTGGTTCGGCCACTTTTGGAATACAGTGTGCAATTCTGATCTCCCTGCTATAGGAAGGATGTTGTTGAACTTACAAGGGTACAGAAATGCTTTACCAAGATGTTACCAGGGTTGCAGGGTTTGAGCAATACAGAACAACTGAATAGGCGGGACTAATTTCCTTGGAGTGTCGGAGGTTGAGGCATGATTTTATCGAGATTTATAAAATCGTGAAGGGTAAGGATAGAGTGAATAGCCAAGGTCTTTATTCCCTGGGTAGGGAGTCCAAAACTTGAGGGTACAGGTTTAGGGTGAGAAGAGAAAGATTTAAAAGGGACCTAAGGGGCAACCTTTCCAATCAGAGGATGGTGTGTGTGTGGAATGAGCTTCCAGACGACGTGGTCGTGGCTTGTACAATTGCATTTAAAAGGCATCTGGATGGGTGCATGAACGGGAAGGGTTTAGAGGGATATGGACCAAGTGCTGGCAAGTGGGACTGGATTAATTTCGGATATCTGGAGGCATGAGCCAAGTTGGACCAAAGTGTGTTTCAGTGCCGTGCAACTGTATGACTCTAGATACAAGAAGAAGTAGTTCCACAACACACAGGTACAAAAGTAAGCGATGAGTGCAACTGCATAAAAGTAAAAGCAAAATGCAGATGAGCCTCTGAATTATTTGTGAAGAGCAAGTACAAAGATGTAGCAGCTGTGATTGGATGTGGCCAGTCGCGTTGACCTTGATAGTTGAGCTGACAGTTTTGATATTGATTTTGTTATCAAAATTCCTTTGTGGTGATTACTTTTGAACTCTCTGACAGCATGTGGAGGAAGAAGGGGTGATTCTATGTTTTTTTCTGGTAGGATAGGGCTGTTAAAAATCGCTATTATCAAAGCTGTGTCCCTCAGCACTCTGGGCCAGACACGAGGACATTTTCTGCTGACAGTGACAGGCTTATTGTTGCATTCAATTTTTAACCTCTCTTTCATACATTTCTGGAGGGTAACATAGATATGCCTGAAAAAGGTGGCTGTCTGCTGAGAGAGATGCAGTCAGCCCCTCGGTCTGTCTTTTTAGGAGGTCTGTCCCTTTTTGAAATTTCCCTGATTCTTTACAGGTACAGCATTACATTGGCTTCTTGTAGGATTTTTTTCAGTGAGATTTGCAGTTTATACTTTCTGTAGCAGTCCTGTTTTTCTTTCAAAATAAAGTAATTTTGAAATGAGAAGTGAAAAGAGGCCTGTTTGTATTTTGAAGCTCTGATCCATTGTCATCGTACTGGTTTTGTTTTAAACATTAATTGAAAGTTTTGTAATTCTGGTCAGGTCAGGTATGAGTTGGTTGTGACATATATCTAACTAGAAGTTTGATATTTGAATATCTATAATGTAAATTATTTTTATTCCTGTAATTGTATAAAGGGAATTAATTTCAAATGTTTAGGTACAAGGTATTGAGGAGTTAAGGGGACAGTAGGAGAGAGAAAATATGCTGTATCATCTGTCATAGTGAGATTTGAAGCCAAGTCCAAATGACATTAGCTTGTGGGTCTGGATTAATAGTCTGATGATATCACTACTCCACCCCCACCTGTAGAATTTTGTGTCTCTTCTTCGTCCACGATAGTTGCCCACCAGTTACCCTTAAAAATAAAATGATTTGACAACTTGAAGAGAAAATTATCTTTGCAGTATTGTATTCTCAGCTGTTTCCTTTGAATGATTCTTTCGGATGAGTTTTGACAGTCTTTCTAATAACAAACAGTATTGCAGTTAATAAAACTGCCAAGGAATGAGTGGGTCTTAATGCTATATTTATGGTCGAGTGGTCAAGCCACTATCAACCTGCTAGAATTTCAATCTGGGCCGGCCTAGAGCAGCTAATCGTTTTTGATGAAAATTACACACATAACCCCTGTAGGACAGGAGCAAAACAAACATAAAGCCTAAAGTCAATCTTTATAATGTTCCCTTCAGGGCTATTAAAACTATTCTATACTTATAATGAGGAAAAACATTTTTTTAAAATTAATTTATTTTAAATCAAGTCATTCTGTATCCTCAGCACATAATGAGCTTGGCTTATGACAGTCAGCCAACCAACCGCCAACTTAGACGCTCTTAATCATCATTGTGGCCCCCTTTTTGAACTTGACCAGTGACACACAACTAAGATTAACAGCATGTACCTCTGCATCCTTTGCTTTGATCAGTAATGACATTGAGGTTACCAGCTTGGAGATTCTGAGTCTCTGCTCATTATCAGGGAGCTTAGTTAGGTGCCGCTGAGTCAATTTTTGCATCACTATTTATGTTATTTCAGCTTCTTGATGGTGTGGATGTCAGTAACTCTTGGAAGCCAATATTATCAGTACTTTTTCTAAATGGGCCTTGTGTTGCTGGCTAGGTGACTGTTTATTGCTCATGCCAAATTGCTTAGAAGGCAGTTAAGCGTAAACTATGATGCCTGGCCTAGACTGAAGGGTTTGTTCTGTACCATATGATTCTGTGATTTTATGAATGCGAAGACTGGAATCACATGTATCCTAGGCCAGGTTTCCTTCTGTATCGGGCATTAGTGAACCAAATGGCAATTGAGAATGGTTTAATGGACACGTTCTGGCTAACTTTTTTATTGCAGACTTCCATTGAATTCAGGCTTCAGAAATAATGCCAAGAGTAGGTACATCAGCATTGCAGCATTCCCTCAACATTGCCATCATTTTCTGCTCAAGTCCTGGTTTGGAGCTTCAACCGAAAATTTCTAACTGGGTAGAGGGTGGAAAGAAGAGGATGACTGTGTCAGTGGAACAAAAATGACAGACATGTTGGAGTTTTTTTTTCCTTTAAATCATTCATGGAGTGTGTCCATTGTCCATTTCTAATTGCCTTTGAGAAGATGAGAGTAAGTCACTGCAGTCCATGTGATGTGGGTACATCCCAATATGAATAGTATTGTATTTATGATTATTTGGAAAAGCACAGTTTGATTAGAAATAGCATGGCTTTCAGAGGGATAAGTCAGGCCTCACAAGCGAATTCTTTGAGGATGTGACAAAATACATCGATGAAGGTAGACCATGGATGTGGTGTCTATGGAGTTTAACAAGACATTTGATAAGCTTCAACATGGTAGGCTCATTCAGAAAGTAAGGAGGCATGAGGTTCAGGGAAATTTGCCTGTCTGGATACATAGCTGGCTGCCCGATAGAAGACAGGTTGGTAGTAGATGGGAAGTATTCAGCTTGGAGCTCAGTGACTCGTGGTGTTCCACACGAATCTGTTCTGGGACGCCTGCTGATTGTGATCTTTATAAACGATTTGGAAGAGGAAGTGGGAGGGTGGGTCATTAAGTTTGCCAATGACACAAGGGTTGTTGGAGTTGTGGATAGTGTGGAGGGCTGTTGTAGGTTGCAACAGGATGCAGAGCTGGGCAAAGAACTGGCAGATGGAATTCAAACCAGAAAAGTGTGAAGTGATTTATTTTGTAAGTTCAAATTGAATGTAGATTACAGGGTTAATGGAAGTATGGAGGAACAGAGGCATCTTGGGGTCCATATCCAAAGCTCCCACCAAGTTGCTACCCAAGGTGAGAGGGTTTTTAAGAAGACATATGGTGTGTTGGCTTTCATTGACAGGAGAATTGATTTTAAGAGCCATTAGGTTATGCTGCAGCTCTCTGAAACTCTGGTTACTCCACACTTGTATTTTTATGTTCAGCTTTTGTCGCCTCATTATAGGAGAGATGTGGAAGCTTTAGAGAGAGTGTAGAGGAGATTTAGCAAGATGCTCAAAATTATCAGAAAGGCTGTCGAGGAGCTGGGCATGTCATGCTTCCGCACTGTTTGCGAGTTTGCAGCATTCATTTGACAAATGTACTTGTTCAGAACTAAGGAAAGGTCACTGAAATGGTAACTCTGATTTTCCTTCACAGATGCTGCCAGGCCTGCTGAGCTTTTCCAGCAACTTCTGCTTTTGTTTCTGATTTACAGCATCCGCAGTCCTCTTGGTTTTCACTCAGAATTTTTAATTTGTCTCAGTGGAAGGGAGCAAAAATTTTGTTTTTAAGAGGGACCTGAAATAACTCCACAGAGCTGGTATCCTGTCACCAAGTCACCTTTTATTTACAAATGGAGAGTCCTTGACACTCAACCAACTCTTTCAGAGTGAGCAGGATGTCTGACACTCCAGTTCTTATCAATCAGCCAGGGCTTCCTGACTGGATTAGATTAAGCCCCATTCAGGAAACTCACTCTGTGCTGTCCATCTGGCTGACCTTGTTACATTCAATATATTCCTCCCCTTCTGAGTTCAAGGACACAGGCTGGTTCTTTTTCTTTTGTGGTTTCTGGATGTTCTAGCATCGGGTCAGGTTCCTTTAATCCTGCCTCGGATACGGGCAGAGTGTAATGTGCAGTAGCTTGCCTCTTGCGCCGAGAGTATCTCGCAAGAAATCAGTTTTATTCTGCAAGTGGAAAAGGCGTCGAGGCAGTGACCATCTCCGATTCCGAGGTATCTTCGATGCTTGACGGAGAAGTCGAACACACATGTTCTCGAACTATTGGAAAGGCTGTCGAGGAGCTGGGCACGTTGTGCCCCTGCACTGTTTGCGAGTTTGCAGCATTCGTATGGTCTTGGTGACATTCTCGTTCCGGGCTGTTGCATCTACTTGATCGTTATATGTCATTAGACCTGACCTCACATTGACCATGTCTGTTACTCGTGCAGGTCCATTCCTCTGGTTCCTACACCAAACGTTATCCCCTGAAATAAAGCCTCTCACTCAGCAGTCTCATGTCTGGCACTGGCTTTCCTGATGCCGTATCAGCCCAGTTTGGTTAGCATGTAAAACAATACTTTTCACTGTGCCTGTCTACATGTGACAGTTATATGTCAAATCAAATCTCATTTATTACCTTCCCATGTATACAAAGATGCATGCAATGTGATCTGTTAACCTTTGGAGTTTCACCAATAGCATTAATTCTCATTTCTGTTGCCTTTGAGCTTTTTTAATCAGCTTGCATTCCAATTGATATTTCACAGATTGTAGAATTGTGGGTTATTTGTGTTGTGGACTCTTGCACATTGAGACTATGAATTTTGACTCTTTACTTTCATAACACGCGACTAATTATTTGCCACGATATATATTACGATATATAGATGGTGAAAGGATTTAGAGGAATTGTGTATGAAACCTGAACAGTAAATGAAGCTGTACAAAGCTTGATTTAGTCAAGACAAGAGCTTTGGAACTTTGTATCCATGTTGTGTATAACAATGTTATAATAGTGGATGTCGCCATGGACGTCCAGTCCTTATACACCTGCATTCCTCATGCAGATGGCCTCAAGGCCCTCCGCTTGTTCCTGTCCCACAGGCCCGACCAGTCCCCCTCCACCGACACCCTCTTCCGCCTAGCTAAACTTGTCCTCACCCTCAACAACTTCTCCTTCGATTCCTCCCACTTGGTACAGACAAAGGGGGTGGTCATGGGTACCTGCATGGGCCCAAGCTATGCCTGCCTCTTTGTAGGTGACATGGAACATCCCTCTTCCGCACCTGCACAGGCCCTCTGTTACATGGATGACTGTATCGGCGCCGCCTCTTGCTCCCCAGAGGAGCTCGAACAGTTCATCCACTTCACCAACACCTTCCACCCCAACCTCAAGTTCACCTGGACCATCTCCAACACATCCCTCTCCTTCCTGGACCTCTCAGTCTCCATCTCAGGCAACCAGCTAGAAACTGATGTCCATTTCAAGCCCACCGACCCCCACAGCTACCGAGAACACACCTCCTCCCACCCACCCTCCTGCAAAAATTCCATCCCCTATTCCCAATTCCTCCGCCTCCGCCACATCGCTCCCAGGATAAGGCATTCCACTCCCGCACATCCAAGATGTCCGCATTCTTCGAGGACCGCAACTTCCCTCCCGCAGTGGTCCAGAACGCCCTTGACCGTGTCTCCTGCATTTCCCACAATACATCCCTCACACCCCGCCCCTGCAACCACCGCCCTAAAAGAATCCCCCTTGTCTTCACATACCACCCCACCAGCCTCCGGATACAACGCATCATCCTCCGACACTTCCGCCATCTACAATCCAACCCCACCACCCAAGAATTTTTCCATCCCCACCCTTGTCCTCCTTCCAGAGAGACCATTCTCTCCAAGACTCCCTTGTCCACTCCACACTCTCCCCTTCAACCCCACCACACCCGGCAACTTCCCCTGCAGCCGCTGGAAGTGGTACACTTGCCCCCACACCTCCTCCCTCACCCCCATCCCAGGCCCCAAGGTGACTTTCCATATTAAGCAGATATTCACCTGCACATCTGCCAATTTGTACACTGTATCCACTGTACACGGTGTGGCTTCCTCTAAATTGGGGAAACCAAGCGGAGGCTTGGGGACCGCTTTGCAGAACACCTCTGCTCGGTTTGCAGTAAACAACTGCACCTCCCAGTCGCGAACCATTTTAACTCCCCCCTCCCATTCTTTAGATGACATGTCCAACCTGGGTCTCCTGCAGTACCACAATGATGCCACCCGAAGGTTGCAGGAACAGCAACTCATATTCCGCTTGGGAACCCTGCAGCCCAATGGTATCAATGTGGATTTCACAAGCTTCTAATCTCCCGTCCTCCCACCGCATCCCAAAACCAGCCCAGTTCGTCCCCTCCCCCCACTGCATCTCAAAACCAGCCTAGCTCGTCCCCGCCTCCCTAACCTGTTCTTCCTCTCATCTATCCCCTCCTCCCACCTCAAGCCACTCCTCCATTTCCCACCTACCGACCTCATCCCGTCTCCATGATCTGTCCGTCCTCCCCGGACTGACCTATGCCCTCTCTACCTGCCCCACCTATACTGTCCTCTCCACCTATCTTCTCCTCTATCCATCTTCGGTCCGCCTCCGCCTCTGTCCCTATTCATTTCAGAACCCTCTCCCCATCCCTCTCTCTGATGAAGGGTCTCAGCCCGAAACGTCAGCTTTTGTGCTCCTGAGATGCTGCTTGGCCTGCTGTGTTCATCCAGCCTCACACTTTGTTATCTTGGATTCTCCAGCATCTGCAGTTCCCATTATCTCTGGTTATAATAGTGAGATTGAGTTATAATAGTGACAAGATTGAAGCAGTCTATCAAAAGCATTCATCTACACCCAGCCTCGAGTCTCATCCTTACAATTTGTTGCAGATCATATTTGGAAGAAATAATTTTAATGAGCTGCATTAGCATAATTGCAATAAGCACTTCACTGTATTACTTTTCTCAGGCGTCTTAACTTTTAGTCAGTTGAAAGTCAGGGTGAGAGCCTTAGTAACTTTGTATTGACAAACTGTCAAATGGAAGAAGTGCTGCAGTACTGAAAGTGTGAATGACAGTGCAAAAAGATGTAGAAAAAAATAACATTTATTGCTGCCTCTTTTAAAGTGTTTCAAGTGTGCATTGTGACTTTGAGGGAAATGGTTGAGGAGGAACTAATGAGCCCTGTGAGCTGAATTAATGCAAAGAAACTTGCAGTCTCCAGATTGTCAGAAACCACATGTATGACTAAAATTGTGAGTTGATATCCTGTGGAATTCCCGACCCATGGAGCTGTGTGGATCTAGAGTTGGAAACCTGTCAGATAGGTCTAAGTATGGACTATTTTGTTTCAATTTCCATTATCTGATTGTTATAGCGGAAACTTGCATGGACTGAACTTTCTTTCAAAACGACAAAAGCATGGACCTAAAATGATGGCTGTTGTCTTCTGACTATGGACTGCAGCAAGCTTCGGGCAACCTATGTGGAATGAATGAATAAATTAATCTGCATTTAAATCATGATTTCATCTGTAGTCATTGAAACAGGCAACTGAATCAGCATCAAGAAACTCACGTTTCCTGTTGTAGTTCACACATATATGATACTTTTACACATTCTGAATGGAGAGCTCAACTGCCAGTCAGCCAGCTTGGAAAGATAGTGCAGCTAAACTCTGAAATTCCCACTAAACTATATTTCAACAGCTGTTATTGAGAAGAGAGCAGAAAAAGAGAAAAAAGATTCATTCATGACAAGAGCTGGAACGCTTTCTCTCCTGTTGTCTCTCATCATGTTGGAAGACAGTGCCTAGTGGAAAAAGCAAATTGGAAAGCAACAATTTATCAAGGAAGCAAAGGTAGCTACAGATTTGTCTACTGCTGAGTATACATTTCAAACATTAAACAACCGTTCTCCTGAGCTAAGAATCTAACATCCCAAATGTACAAATGGCTTGGCCGGAGAAGCTACAAGTAACATTCATACCACACAAACCCCAGGCCGTGACCATCTCCAATAAGAGACAACCGAATCTCCAGCCCATGACATTCAGTGGTGTCATGGAATCCCCCTGTCTCACAATCCTTAGGGTTACCATTGACTGGAAATGCAGCTGAACTTGCCACGTAAACATAGTGGCTACAAGAGCAGGTCAGAGGCTAGGAATACTGCGGCAAGTAACTCGCCACCTAACTTCTGAAAGCCTGTCCACCTTGTACACGGCACAAGTCAGGAGTGTGATGGGATGCTTCCCACTTGTCTGGTTGGATGCAGCTCAAACAACACTCAAGAAGCTTGATGCCATCCAGGACAAAAAAGTCCATTTGATTGGCATCACATCCACAAACACCCACTTTCTCCAACCATTGATGCTCAGTAGCAGCAGCATGCATTGTCTAAAAGATGCACAGCAGAAATTCACCAAAAATCCTTAGCACCTTCCAAACCTCCAACTACTCTCAAGGCCCTCACTTCACAACTTTGTTAAAAAGGCAACTTGATAGATGACATTATTCTTTCATAATTTTTTTAATGTTGCTGAAATTAAATGATCAGTTTGGATGAGCATTTAGGAGGTGTCTAAAATTATAGTGGGATCTTGAACAATTGGCCATTGGGCTGAGGGGTGACAGATGGAGTTTAATTTGGATAAATGCGAGGTATTGCATTTTGGTAAACCAAATAAGGGCAGGACTTTTGCAGTTAATAGAACTGTGGATGGAGTTGTAAAACTGAGAGACCAAAGGATTGATGTTACATAATCCTTTGCAAGTTGGACGAGGTGGTTAAGAAGGCGTTTAACACGCTTTGCCTTCATTGATCAGACCATTGAGTTCTCGGAGTTGGTAGGTGGTCTCGGGGTTAGACAGTTCATTGGTGAAACCACTTTTTGAGTATTGTTCCGATTGCCTTGCTATAGGAAGGATGTGATTAAATTGGAGAGGGTTCGGGAAACATATACCAGGATGTTGTTGGGACTGGAGAATTTGAGCTATAATGATACGCTGGATAGGCTGTGACCTTTGTCACTAGAGCTTTAGGAGGTTGATGGGTGACATTATACAGGTTTATAAAATCATGAGGGGTACAGATAAGATGAATAGCAAAGGTCTTTTCTCTAGGGTAGGGGAGTTCAAAACTAGAGCACACATTTTTAAAATAAATGGAGAAAGATTTAAAAGTGACCTGAAGGGCAACTTTTTCACACTGGGGGTAGTTCGCTTGTGGAATGAACTGCCAGAGGAATTGGTAGATGCAGGTACAGTTCTACTCCGTTGCTGTATGATTCTATGACTCTGGTGTCAATTGACAATATAGCTGTCCCCAGATTGAAGTGCCTCATTGGTTCTGGGATTCCTGCCAACTCGATAATATGAAGCAGAAGGTGAGAACTTTGGAAACAGCGTCAGGTATAAATTGTTTGCTTAAAGTAAGAACTCTGTATGTATATTTTGTGATGGCATCCAAGCATGCTCTTCTGTTAAAATCTTATTGGCAACATCATTGCAAAACACAAAACACTATCTGTATTCTTGTTCTAAATGCCACCCTTTGATGCCATTTGGTGTTGAGATCGTGAACCAATCCCTTAATGAATTCCCTCCAATTGTATATTGCCTGAAATAGAAAGAAACAGGCCCAGGAGCCTGAGAAAGAGAAAATTAGAATGAACATGTTATTCTCCCTATGGCCAAGATATTCTCAGTTCCTGTGAAAAAGTGAATTTTTACAATTGCCTGAGTAGAAATTTATTCTGACCCATTGTATCAGTTCAGTAATCTTCAAAATAAACAATCATGAAGCTGCAATATTAGCAGGACCATTTAATAATATTTGGTCAGGCTTGCCTTGAAGAGATTGTGTTATCTATAAAATCAGGAGGGAGTTTACATGGTAACGAAATTACCTAATGGCCTGACCTTTAACAGTGCGCAGCTACTGACAGCACGTGACAGTATTGTTTATAAATATTTGTATTTTTTTGCTCCAAATACCAGCTTGTAGAATTTAGATTAAAGCAAGTATTATTTTGGAGTCTTTGAGCAAGTTATGTAGAAACTGCTGATTATTACAGAAATCATCAAAAAGGTGTAAATTGCTGGGAGGGAGAAGAGCTGTTACATTTATCAGTTGTCACGTTGACATATTCCATTGTAGTAGGTAAGTCCGTGTCTTCTGTGATTTATTTCTTGGAATTGCAAGTATTTATCTTTTAGAACTGCAAATGAAATTGCCACCAGCAATTTTTTTTTGGTGATCAACTTCGCCTCTATTATCCTGCATCACAATCAAATTCTAATATTTCTGAACTGAGGAATCACAGAATTTTACAGTATAGAAGGTGGCCATTTGGCCCAGCCTGTCTGTACTGGCTCCTGAAAGAGCTACCTTGCTTTGTCTCTGTTGGCCTCTAAATTCAGCACTTTCGAATATATATCTCAGGAAGGGTCACCGGACCTGAGATGTTAATTCCAATTTCTCTTCACAGATGCTGTCAGGCCTGTTGATCTTTTCTAGCAACTTCTGTTTTTGTCAAGTAAAGAGATTTAGATTCTCCCTTACTGGAGATTGTCATTGCCTGACATTTCTTTGTAATGCATAATTCTTACCACTTGTCAGCCCTAGCCTGAACTTGGCCCAGGCCTTGCTGCATATGGACATGGACTGCAGTAATCAGTGCCTATACCCACTTCTGACTTTGTGAAGGAGTTACGTTCATTGATAAAGCAGCTGAAGCTGGTCAGAATGAGGAACTTTGCAGCGATGACCTGGTACTGAGCTGATTGATCTCCGGCAACCACAACCATCCTGCCTTTTGCTGTCTATAACTCCAACTATTCGGCCATTTCCCACCTGATTCCCATGGACTTCAGTTTTCGGAAGGCTTCTTGATGTCAAGGTGAGTTACTTTTCTGTCAGCTTTGGAAAACCATTCTTTTGTCTGTGTTTGGACCAAGATTGTATTAAAGTTAGAAGCTACATTGGCCCTGATGGAACCCAAAATGAGCAACAATGAGCCGTTTATTGTCCAGTTTCGGGTCCAGTTCTGAGGAACAGTCACTGGACCCGAAATGTTAGCTCTGATTAATTTCAGTCACACACAGTTAGAGAAACTACACTGTTCCAATCATAACATTAATTTATATAACCAAGCGCAACCTTGACTCGTACAATGAGTTAAAATTCTGGACTCGACCTCCAGTTACCCGGGCCATTCAGTACTAACCTCGGTCTTTTGACTGTGAACACTTTGTGGAGCTGTTTTATTAATTGTGTGGTGCTGTCATATGAACAGGAGCTGCCAGAGTTCGGCTTCTAATTAGCTCTTGTGTAATACAGATGATTTCAGTCAAGTTTTCATTATGTTCAAGGAGATATAGTGAGTTGACTGACTTTTATTAAGAGCTGTGCAATTTTTACAGCCATGTGTGTTTCTGCTGAAAGCAATATCTTTTGATGAATTGTATTGCGTGTGTCAAAAATGTGAAAAGATTTAGTTCAGCACACAGTGTGATTCTGAGTTGAGTGGCTTAAAAATATTTACAGATTTGTGACCAACATGCTTAGTGAATTCTTTGTCCAGGGAAAGATTTATAAATCTCAGTATTCGTAACATAATCTCAACTATGTAATTTATACCCATATTCCTGGGTTATGCTCTATCTTTCATTCGAATTACTTTATAATCTATTACATGGATAATTCAAGATAACAAAGTGTGAAGCTGGATGAGCAGAGCAGGCAAAGCAGCATCTCAGGAGCACAAAAGCTGACGTTTCGGGCCCAGACCCTTCATCTAAGGTGTGTTCAGGAGGGTTTCCTAACGCAGTACGTTGACAGGCCGACGAGGGGAGAGGCCATTCTAGACTTGGTGCTCGGAAACGAGCCGGGGCAGGTATCAGATCTTGTGGTGGGAGAGCATTTTGGTGATAGTGACCATAACACACTCTCATTCTACATAGCTATGGAGAAGGAGAGGATTAGGCAAAATGGGAGGATATTTAATTGGGGAAGGGGAAACTATGATGCGATTAGACATGAGTTAGGAAGCATGGACTGGGAGCAGTTGTTCCATGGTAAGGGAACTATAGACATGTGGAGACTGTTTAAGGAACAGTTGTTGGGAGTGATGAGTAAATATGTCCCTCTGAGACAGGCAAGAAGGGGTAAGATAAAGGAACCTTGGATGACGAGAGCGGTGGAGCTTCTAGTGAAAAGGAAGAAGGTAGCTTACATAAGGTGGAGAAAGCTAGGGTCAAGTTCAGCTAGAGAGGATTACATGCAGGCAAGGAAGGAGCTCAAAAATGGTCTGAGGAGAGCCAGGAGGGGGCACGAGAAAGGCTTGGCAGAAGGAATCCGGGAAAACACAATGGCATTTTACACTTACGTGAGGAATAAGAGAATAATCAAAGAAAGAGTAGGGCCGATCAGGGATAGCATAGGGAACTTGTGTGTGGAGCCTGAGGAGGTAGGGGAAGCCCTAAATGAGTTTTTTGCTTCTGTCTTTACGAAAGAAACGAACTTTGTAGTGAATGAAACCTTTGAAGAGCAGGTGTGCATGCTGGAATGGATAGAGATAGAGGAAGCTGATGTGCTGAAAATTTTGTCAAACATTAAGATTGACAAGTCGCCAGGCCCGGACCAGATTTGTCCTCGGCTGCTTCGGGAAGTGAGAAATGTAATTGCTTCGCCACTTGCGAAGATCTTTGCATCCTCGCTCTCCACTGGAGTCGTACCTGAGGACTGGAGAGAGGCAAATGTAATTCCTCTCTTCAAGAAAGGAAATAGGGAAATCCCCGGCAATTATAGACCAGAAAGTCTCACGTCTGTCGTCTGCAAGGTGTTAGAAAGGATTCTGAGGGATAAGATTTATGACCATCTGGAAGAGCATGGCTTGATCAAATACAGTCAACACGGCTTTGTGAGGGGTAGGTCATGCCTTACAAACCTTATCGAGTTTTTTGAGGATGTAACTAGAAAAGTTGATGAGGGTCGAGCTGTGGATGTGGTGTATATGGACTTCAGTAAGGCATTTGATAAGGTTCCCCATGGTAGGCTCATTCAGAAGGTCAGGAGGAATGGGATACAGGGGAACTTAGCTGCTTGGATACAGAATTGGCTGGCCAACAGAAGACAGCGAGTGGTAGTAGAAGGAAAATATTCTGCCTGGAAGTCAGTGGTGAGTGGGGTTCCACAGGGTTCTGTCCTTGGGCCTCTACTGTTTGTAATTTTTATTAATGACTTGGACGAGGGGATTGAAGGATGGGTCAGCAAGTTTGCAGACGACACAAAGGTCGGAGGTGTCGTTGACAGTGTAGAGGGCTGTTGTAGGCTGCAGCGGGACATTGACAGGATGCAGAGATGGGCTGAGAGGTGGCAGATGGAGTTCAACCTGGATAAATGCGAGGTGATGCATTATGGAAGGTCGAATTTGAAAGCTGAGTACAGGATTAAGGACAGGATTCTTGGCAGCGTGGAGGAACAGAGGGATCTTGGTGTGCAGATACATAGATCCCTTAAAATGGCCACCCAAGTGGACAGGGTTGTTAAGAAAGCATATGGTGTTTTGGCTTTCATTAACAGGGGGATTGAGTTTAAGAGTCGTGAGATCTTGTTGCAGCTCTATAAAACTTTGGTCAGACCGCACTTGGAATACTGCGTCCAGTTCTGGGCGCCCTATTATAGGAAAGATGTGGATGCTTTGGAGAGGGTTCAGAGGAGGTTTACCAGGATGCTGCCTGGACTGGAGGGCTTACCTTATGAAGAGAGGTTGACTGAGCTCGGTCTCTTTTCATTGGAGAAAAGGAGGAGGAGAGGAGACCTAATTGAGGTATACAAGATAATGAGAGGCATAGATAGAGTTGATAGCCAGAGACTATTTCCCAGGGCAGAAATGGCTAGCACGAGGGGTCATAGTTTTAAGCTGGTTGGTGGAAAGTATAGAGGGGATGTCAGAGGCAGGTTCTTTACGCAGAGAGTTGTGAGAGCATGGAATGCGTTGCCAGCAGCAGTTGTGGAAGCAAGGTCATTGGGGTCATTTAAGAGACTGCTGGACATGTATATGGTCACAGAAATTTGAGGGTGCATACATGAGGATCAATGGTCGGCACAACATTGTGGGCTGAAGGGCCTGTTCTGTGCTGTACTGTTCTATGTTCTATGCTCTATGTTCTATCAGAGAGGGGGATGGGGAGAGGGTTCTGAAATAAATAGGGAGAGATGGGGAGGCGGACTGAAGATGGAGAGAAAAGACGATAGGTGGAGAGGAGAGTATAGGTGGGGAGGTAGGGAGGGGGTAGGTCAGTCCAGGGAAGACGGACAGGTCAAGAAAGCGGGATGAGGTAGGAGGTAGGAAATGGAAGTGCTCCTTGACGTGGGAGGAAGGGATGGGTGAGAGGAAGAACGGGTTAGGGAAGCGGAGACAAGTTGGGCTGGTTTTGGGATGCACTATGGAGAGGGGAAGAACTGGGCTGGTTTTGGGATGCATTGGGAGAATGGGAGATTTTGAAGCTTGTGAAATCCACATTGATACCATTGGGAAGCAGGGTTCCCAAGCGGAATATGAGTTGCTGTTCCTGCAACCTTCGGGTGGCATCATTGTGGCACTGCAGGAGGCCCATGATGGACATGTCATCTAAAGAATGGGAGGGGGAGTGGAAATGGTTTGCGAATGGGAGGTGCAGTTTTTTATTGCGAACCGAGCGGAGGTGTTCTGCAAAGCGGTACCCAAGCCTCCGCTTGGTTCCCCAATGTAGAGGAAGCCACACCGGGTACAATGGATACAGTATACCACATCGGCAGATGTGCAGGTGAACATCTGCTAAATATGGAAGGTCATCTTGGGGCCTGGGATGGGGGTGAGGGAGGAGGTATGGGGGCAAGTGTAGCACTTCGTGCGGTTGCAGGGGAAGGTGCCGGGTGTGGTGGAGTTGGAGGGAGTGTGGAGCGGACAAGGGAGTCACGGAGAGAGTGGTCTCTCCAGAAGGCAGACAAGGGTGGGGATGGAAAAATGGCTTGGGTGGTGGTTACGGATTATAGATGGCGGAAGTGTCGGAGGATGATGCCTTGTGTCCGGAGGTTGGTGGGGCGGTGTGTGAGAACAAGGGGGATCCTCTTGTGGCGGGGGCGGGGTGTGAGGGACGTGTTGCAGGAAATGCAGGCGACGCGGTCAAGGGCGTTCTCGACCACTGCAGGGGGAACGTTGCGGTCCTTGAAGAACGTGCACATCTGGGGTGTGCGGGAGTGGAATGCCTCATCCTGGGAGCAGATGCGGCGGAGGCGGAGGAATTAGGAATAGGGGATGGAATTTTTGCAGGAGGGTGGGTGGGAGGAGGTGTATTCTAGGGAGCTGTGGGAGTCGGTGGGCTTGAAATGGACATCAGTTTCTAGCTGGTTACCTGAGATGGAGACTGAGAGGTCCAGCAAGGTGAGGGATGTGTTGGAGATGGCCCAGGTGAACTTGAGGTTGGGGTGGAAGGTGTTGGTGAAGTGGATGAACTGTTGGAGCTGCTCTGGGGAGCCAGTGGTGGCGCCGATACAATCATCAATGTAACAGAGGAAGAGGTGGGGTTTGGGGCCTGTGTAGGTGCGGACGAGGGACTGTTCCATGTCACCTACAAAGAGGCAGGCATAGCTTGGGCCCATGCGGGTACCCATGGCCACCTCCTTTGTCTGTACGAAGTCGGAGGAATCGAAAGAGAAGTTGTTGAGGGTGAGGACGAGATTGGCTAGGCGGATGAGGCTGTCGGTGGAGGGAGACTGGTCAGGCCTGTGGGACAGGAAGAAGCGGAGGGCTTTGAGGCCATCTGCATGCGGAATACAGGTGTATAGGGACTGGACGTCCATGGTGAAGATGAGGTGTTGGGGTCCAGGGAATTGGAAGTTCTGGAGGAGGTGGAGGGCGTGGGTGGTGTCACGGACGTAGGTGGGGAGTTCCTGGACCAAGGGGGAGAAAATGGAGTCCAGATAGGTGTAGATGAGTTCGGTGGGGCAACAACAGGCTGAGACAATGGGTCGACCCAGGCAGGCTGGCTTGTGGATTTTGGGCAGGGCAGGCAGGTTTTTAACACAGCACAGGAGATTTGTTGAAACAGTATCTAATGGTAATTAGATTAAATCCTTTTCTTTATTCACTGCTCACTTCGGGAGTCATTCTGAGCTATTTCCAAGAAATGGTCATGTTAGGCAATCGAATTTGAATTTCTCAGCCAATATCTTTAACCAAAGTTATTGATATTATGAACTACCTATTCTGCTTATGAATTGGTTATTGTCTCATAGAGGCCTCTAGCTCAGGAAAGGAACCTTTGGCATGTGCCTGTGAAAAACAGCCACCTAACTATTCTCATTCCATTTTACGGCATTTGTACCATTTGCCTTGTATGCCTTGGCATAGCAAGTATTCCCTTTTATTTCGTAAATCTTACGAGGGTTTCTGCCTCAGCCACCCTTACTGGCAGTGAGTTCCAGATTCCTACACCCTCTTGGTAAAAACATTTTTCCTCTCATCCCTTATGAATCTCTTGCCCCTTACCTTAAATCTACGTGACCAGTTATTGATCCCTGCACCAAAGCGAAAAGTTTCTTTCTGTTTATGCCTCTCATAATTTTATACATTTCAATCATATTCTCCCTTCATCTGTTCTGTTCTATAGAAAACAACTTTAGACTGTTCAATCTTTCTTCATTTCAAAAACTCTTCACCTTGGACAGCATCCTGATAAATCTCCCCAGCACCTTCTCCAGTGCAGTGACATCCCCCCCAACCCTTCACTGTGGATTCCAGACCTGTGCCCATTACGCGAGCTGTGTCCCAAACAATGTTTTGCATAGTTCCAGCATAACCACCCTACTCTTAAACTCACTGCCTTAGTTAGTAAAGGTAAGTGTCCCTTCTGCCTTCTTCATTACTTTATCTACCTGACCTGATACCTTAAGGGACTGGTGCACATGTATATCAAAATCCCTGGGATCCTCAGTGCTTCCACCTTTCATCATATATTCCTATGCCTTATTTGTCCTGCTGAAGTGCATTCTCTCACGTGTATCCAGATTGAATTCCATTTGCTGCTGATTAGCCTATCTATATTCCCCTGTTATCTAAAGCTAACCTCCTCATGAATGACTACTCCACCAATTTTTGCACCATCTGCAAACTAACTGATCTGCCTTGCTATGTAGATATCTAAATCGTTTATAAATAACACAAACAGCAATAAGTCCAACATTGATCCCTGCGCTGAACACAGAATTTCAATCACCAAAACACCAAGCAATCATCATCCTCTGTTCTTTGCCATTCGACCAATTCTGGATCCGAGTAGCCAAATTTCCTCAGATTCCTTGGGCTATTCACTACTAGTCTCCCATGTGGGACATTGACAAAAGCCTTGCTGAAGTCCAAGTAGATTATGTCAAATGTAATCCCCTCTTGTACACACCTGGTTACTTCTTCAAAAAATGCAATCAAGTTATTCAGACATGGCCTCCCCTCAATAAAACCGTGACTGCCCTGCCTTTCCAAGTGTGGATTAATTCTGTCCCACAGAATTGCTTCCAGTAGTTTCCTCACCTGAGGTGAGACTTACTATTGTGTATCTTTATTTCAATATACAATTTTTATTCACTTTTGCGATATGGACATCACTGCCTGTCTTGAGTTGCCCTTGAGAAAGTGGTGGTGAGTTGCTTTCTGAACCCGCTGCATGCCATGTGATATAGCTACTCTCGCGATGACATTAGGGAGGGAATTCCAGGATTTTGACTTGTTTTATGCATTTATATGTACTTTATCATGAAATGCTGACAAGGTCGACAAGGAAATATAAGGATTCAAAAAGATTTATGGTCCTCATGAAGAAATAGTTAGGACTGGTAGACAGACCCTCAATAATTTGCCCAGAACTGCGTGCTGTGTGTTTGTTGTCAGCCTTTTTCTAAAGCAGTTGATTCAAACGGTCTGATTGTAAAATTATTTTCGGTACAAATGTTTGCTTTAAAATAAATGAAGTAAAGAGAAGAATCCGTCTAGAATTAGATTTGATTTGTGTGTGGCTTTGAGAGTGATCTTGTCGTGAGTATGCTGTGAGATTACCCCAGAGACGCTGATATGCTAAAGTAATAGACTTTTGGAGACTGGCAACAACTGTCCTGCTTCTGTGCCACCACAAAAAATCAAATCTGTCTTGTTTAGAAATACTTGGAGGCGTCCTGTTGCTGTGCATCTGATTTGAAAACTGTAACATGCAAAAACATACTCTTAGTATTACCCTGAAAGATTCAACATAAAGTAATTTAACAGATTTCTTCTATTGTCTAGAATATCTTCTGAAATATTTGGTTTGTAAATGGGTAAGTCACAAAATTGTATCAGTGATAATGGGAACTGCAGATGCTGCAGAATCCGAGACAACAAAGTGTGGAGCTGGATGGACACCGAAGGCCAAGCTGCATTTTGACACATCCAGCATTGCCGAAGTGATTACCCACTGCAGTTTAGACACAACTTTATGAGCAGGCTTGTCATGAAAGACCAATTTAATCATCTAATAAGCAATATGTTCTGGCTGAAATACTAAAACATGATGAAAATCTTTGCAATTAGACAACTGTTTTACATTTTGCATTATGCATAGAAACGGACAAACAAGAGGTTGGAGAGGGTTGTGTTCTGAGGAGGGGTCACCCGACCCAAAACGTTAACTCTGATTTTTGTTCACAGATGCTGCCAGACCTGCTGAGCTTTTCCAGCAAGTTCTGTTTTTGGTGTCATCTGATTTTCTGATTTTGTTTTGTCATGTTGATTCTTTAGAGCACATGTTTTTGAAGTTGAGCCTTCCCTCAGAAATGTCTCATCTGTTTTCACCAGCCATTTGCTGTGTTTGCCAGCAGCAAAGCCAAAATTTCTTTAATTTATTTCTTGTGAAGCATGCCTTCAACAACCTGAGTTTACCTTATGGGTATGCTGCGCTTTTCCTCCAGGCTTGGTATTTTTCCCTGTATCCGAGTGCAGTTATCAAGTGCATTCTCATGAGAGCAGTTTAATCATGGCTTTTCTTATTTTGAATTTGCTGTTGTTTTGGTTGTATAGTTTGGCAGTCTGCCGTTTGGTTGTTGCTCTGCTTTGGTTGGAAGGTTAATCGGATTGTCTGTAGCTGTTGTATTTGAGTTAGTATTTCTTTACCATTGAATCCATTGTACTTCTGAAATTTGACACAAATAGAATATAATTTCACTTTGTGACTTTGTTGTTAACACAGTAAATGGAGGAAAGTATTGGCCAGACAATGCTGAGAGGATGTAGAGAATCTACAAACAATTGTAATAAGGGTTACGAATGTGATAACTCTAACTGGCGTATGCCAGTTGAATTTCTTGTGTTAAATTGCTAGATTATATTTTGGGGATATAATTCTGAAAATAATATCTTGCTGTATGGAAAACAATATCCTTGAACACTGGTAGGTCAGTTGGAAGGCAAAGAAACACTGGGATTCCTGAAAGTAGAAGGAGAGAGAAAAATCAAAGCATTAATGAACCTGGTCCAAAGTCCATAATTGTCAGTGATACATCAGAGAATTTGTTGGTTACCTGGCTGCTGATGCACTAAAGCAGTAACACAAAATAATGAAGTAACAAAAAACCATTCAAAAATGAGAGAGCATTGAAATAACTGACAGCATTTAATCTGCTCCTGTTGTGATGAAAGTGTCTCATTGATTTGTAACAAAATAGTTCCAGGTTGAATGAATAATCAGGGGCTACATTGTATCAACTCAGCGTAAGAGTAGTTTGTCTGTGGGACCTCGGGATAGTAATGATAAAGATCACTCTTGTCTATGGCTCCTGATTTCTACTGGTATGTGCTGTGGCAATCTATCAGTTCAGAGATGAAAAGTGTAGAGCAAGGGAAGGAGATTCAGAAGGTAGTTCGTTCTTTCAATAAAATACTTTCCATTTTGCTTTGTTGAGAATGCAGTCTTGAGTTTTGCAAGTGGCTTTAATAGCATGTATTTCGGGTGTTGAGGGAGCCAAGGGATTTTATTTGTGAGGTGCTGGTAATTGTTAGGAGGAAATTATATTCTGGGAATATCTTGGTAATACAAATTGGAAACAGGTTAACTTTCAAATAAAGATCCAAAAAGATCTTCTGGTTGCTGGTTTGTTTCTGACTCAAAGGACATGTCTTTAAGGGCGGCATGGTGGTGCAGTGGTTAGCACTGCTGCCTCTTGGCACCAGGGACCCGGGTTTGATTCCAGACTTGGGTGACGGTCTGTGTGGAGTTTGCACATTCTCCCTGTGTCTGTGTGAGTTTTCTCCGGGTGCTCGGTTTACTCCCAACTGTCCAAAGATTGCGGGTTAGGTGGACTGGCCATGCTAAATTGCCCATCGTGTTCAGGGATGTGTAGATTAGGTGTGTTTTAGGGGGATGGGTCTGGGTGGGATGTTCCAAGGATCCAACTGAACTTTTTGGACCGAAGGGCCTGTCTCCACATTGTAAGGATTCTAAAACTTAAAGTTCGTTACACTTAACCAAGATCGGAGTAAAATACTGGAAATGATTGTGAGGAGTGAATTTCAGGGTCGAACAGCTAATCTAACTAACATTGGCCAACATGTAGGTTTGGAAGGGGGCAGTCTGGCTGACTAACCGCTTTGAACTTTTAGAGGAAATCATGTTCCAGGTAGACTGTGGGAATTCCAAGATGCAGAAATAGGATAAGGTCATTTGGATCTATGAGTCTGCTTCGCAATTCATTTAGATCATTACCTGATTTGACATATATCTAGACTTTAAAAAAGAAACTTCAGCAAAATTCCATGTAACAGAGCTATTGAAGCTCATTGTGGTGGAATGAAAACAAAACACAGGAATGGATTGAAACTGGCTGAAGCAATGAGTTTTCATTTGAGAAGTGGTATCAAGATTGAGACCGGTAAGAGTACTTGCTGGGGTGTCCTAGGATCATGTTAGGATCTTGCCTATTTGTAGTTACCACCACCAACATGGACTCAGGGGTTTAATGTGAACTGGCCAAATTTTCTAACAGTGACAAACTGGTGGAGGGAAGGGTGTGACTAAATCTGAGATCAGATTTTTGTAAAATATGTCTGCAACTTCAATGCACCACCTTGCTCCCTGGCCAACATCTCTGTCTCCGGCTTGCTGCGGTGTTCTAGTGAAGCCCAGTGCAAGCTGGAGGAACAACACCTCATGTTCTGCTTGGGGACCCTCCAGCCCTCCGGACTCAATATTGAGTTCAATAATTTTTGGGCCTAAACTCTCCCATGTCCCAGCCACCCCCACCCCACACACCAGGCCTTGTTACCATGTAGCCTCCCCCGACACACCCGCTATTGTTAATGACTAACAGTCCCCATTAACAACTATTCACCCTCCCAGCCTGATCATTAGCAACTCCTAAATCTGTCCAACTGTCTTTCTCTTTGGGCTCTACCCTGTTGATTGCTCCTGACCCCACCCACCTCCCCATTTTCTACCTATACAAACTGACGTTTTCCCAGCCACCATTCAGTTTTTCAAAACTGAAGTGCATGTTTAGGCCTGTACATTGGCATGTAAGTGAACCTGCTTCCATTTTCTCAGCTAATAACTGTATATTTAGGAATCTATTTACATTGGGAGTTGGCCATAAGTTTTCAACTCGGAAATGTTTTTAGATTGCCCAGGGCAGTTAATGTGCAGTTCATTCCAAAGTCAGAGAGTACTGAATTCAATGGATGGAGAGGAAGAGGCTTTCGTATGGAGGGATGATTATACAGTCAAAAGTATCTCATCAAAACAGGTTGGATTTGATGAACATTGTGTCAGGTGGCAAAGATAATCAATTTGCTGATTCTCCAAACCTTTTTACTCAATCTGCAGTTGTGGAACTATTTCATTAAGTAAGCGAGATATTGATTTTATTTGCATTATTGTGTGTTTTCAAGTGTCAATGCACTCAAAAATTATGGTTCATATCTGGCACTCTGGGTGAAGATGTTCTTATGAGAAACTTTGCAATGTTCTATCGTTGACTTATGCTCTCTAATCTGTAGTAGATTTTAACATAAATATTTTTCAATTGGTATATTTTTGGTTTGTTCTTTGCAAAGCCTCTGTCGGAGTTCTGCAAATGTGCTGTTCCCAGAGGGACATTCCGTGCCAGTTGTATTGTAAGCCTTTGTAATGTAGGCCCAAGCAGTGGAGCATTGCTTCATTTGTGTTATTTTTCCAGGATTAATCAAATGTTTTGTATTTGTTGCTTATTAAATAATAACAGCTTTGCCAAATCTAAAATGTCAGGGAGACGCCAATTATAAATCCTGCGAAGGGAACGAATGACAAATTCCAATTAATTTTAAAATTTTTAACACTGATTCTTACAGGAATATTTTTGTCAAAACAGGAACTGTAAGCGTAGGGGAATGAAGCCCCAGTAATTGCAAAATAAACTACACAGTCTATGTGTAGAGTGGACAAAGTGTGGAGCTAGATGAACACAACAGGCCAAGCAGCATCTTAGGAGCACAAAAGCGGGCCGAGACCATTCATCAGACAAGTTCCGAGGTTGCTGCTTGGCCTGCTGTGTTCGTCCAGCTCCACACTTTGTTATCTCGGATTCTCCAACATCCGCAGTTCCCATTATCTCTCTCCACACAGCCCAGGTGTAGTTGCCTCTTGTGCATTTTATTGACTGTACAGTTACAAGAATGATTAAACATTTTAGTTCACTGTCATTTGAATAGAATAGAATCCCTACAGTGTGGAAGCAGGCTATTCATTCCATTGAGTTTACACTGACCCTCTGAAGACAATCCCACCTCGATCCACCCGATCCAGGAAACCCTGCATTTCCCATGGCTAACTCAACTAGCCTGCATAATGCTGGACACTATGAGGTAATTTAGCATGGCCAGTCCTGGACATCTTTGGGTAGTGGAAGGAAACCAAAGCACCTGGCGGAACAAGCAGACTCTACACAGACAGTTGCCTGAGGGTGGAATTGAACCCAGGTTCCTGGCACTGTGAGGCAGCAGTGCTAACCACTGAGCCACCGTGTCACCTCTTTCTCAGCTACATATAAATTTATATCTACAGGTAACTTTAATACTTAAAGGGCTCCTACTCTCACAACTTCAGGAAATTTGGAGCTTCGAAAGAAACAAAAGCCTCTTTCGTTGGTCTTAACTTGACCTTTACTGCTACAGCAGGTTAAAGCTCACTCAGTTCTCTTAGCTGTCTGAGATCCATTGCACAACGTGGGATTCTCTAATTTTGACTGAATCTTACCTCTGTAGCTTGAAATGTATCCTTAACTGCAATCTATGCAAATGCAGCCTCAAGCCCCGAGTGCCACTAAATGTACCAGTATAGATAAAGGTACTGGGATTTGATTCAGTTGTTTGGGCAGCTGGTTTATGAGTGATGCCAAAAACGTGGGTTCACTTCCGACACTGGCTGAGGTTACCATGAATTTCCCAATGTTTCAACGTCACCCGTAGCTCAGAGGCATGGTGACCTTCAGGTTAAGCTCACCACCAGTAATCTCTTGCCCCATGCTCCTTTGAGTCTATGGTGACTTTACCTTTTATATCTCTTAACAAAAGAAGCTGAGTAGAATGTAGATAACCGAGAAGGCTAGTCACAAATAACAAAAAAGCTTTTCAGCTCAGTACTGCAATAAATGTCAATGTTACGTTGAGTGAAACATGTAACAAATCTCTGAGTACCTGAAAACTTACATCTGCTTTTTGTTTCAGTAGAGAGAGTTTTGCACTGAAAGCCAGCAGCAGGAGTATGTTGCAATATGCTTTTTGGGTATATGTTTACTGTTTATTAAATCAGGTTCTGGCTCTTTGCTCATATCTTCAGGGCTGAAGTCTTGCCAAAAATGAGGCCTCAGGAAACAGGAGTGTACCTGGCTTCAGAGAACAAGGAGGCTGCAGGATGCTGATTAACATAATAAACAGCAGCTAGGAATAGAAGATTACGGCAGGCATTCAGTGCAGCAGTTGAATAAGAGCTTGAGGGCCTCGTATTAAACTAGGCAGTGCAGTGATCTGTAGTATGAGGTAGAGAAGCACAGTGGAACTGATGGGCACAGATCTCTGAACTCTCAGCCTGTAGCAAAGATGGTAATAAATCTGAGGGACTTTTACATGAACACATTAATTTACAGATCATTGGGAGTGGTCTGGTATTTTGCTGTGGTCTTCCTTGCCCTGGGGACTGAAGTCCCATTTGATGTCACTGTTTGGTTATATGTTTACAATAGACTCCCTTCGAGGATTGGTTTTCTTACCTTTGCGCAGAAAGTCCTTTTTGAAAATTTCTTATGTGACCATCGGTCAGTTATTTTTGACTTCCAAATTGCCAGCGGTTTAGACCAACTGTTTGATTCAGACGGACCCCAAAATTGGGTACGTTAAAGGAAAAACAGCTGGGCTGTTGGAAGAAGCGAGAACTAGCAAAGTCTTTGACTGAACTTTAGGGTGAGAACTGCCTGGGACGAAGAAAGCACAATGGAAGATGGCTGAAAGCCGCAAAAGACTACTGAGCACCCTGGATCTGGGTATCTTTGGACGAGTTCTTTTGAATTGATGGATGTGTGAAACTGCTAATATGTAAACCACAATCTGATGGATTTAGTGTGTAAGAGAAACATGAGGACAGGTTAAAACAGGAGGTAATCTTCTTGAAGATGTAAAACTGCAGCACAACAGCAGTAATGGGACAACCTATTGCAGAAAGATGTCGGCTGTGTCAAGGTAAGACATAATGATGAATGGCCTGAACTTCAGCTTGCAGGAGTTGCTAAGAAAAATTGAACAGGTATAGTAAGAAAAACATGATTTTATCTAATGGCCTAATATTTAGTTCTTCATTCCATGTTATTAACTTTGCGTTTAATTTCTGTTGATGCAGTGGTTAATACCACAGCACACATTCTCTTACATACTTCAATGTGTTGTTGATCCGTTTCTAAGTAGGTTGAAAACTGTGTTAGTGCCACGCATAATGGAATTTTATGAACATACAACAGCAGTAAAAGTCAAAGTACATTTATGTTAAGTTTATAGAGAACTACAAAGTGTGTTCAAATGTTGGGAAAAGTCAGTGGAATAGTTTATTTGTGTTTTAGTTAATTACCAGAGATGCCTGTCACAATTTACAGAGAGCATATCCTGTTGTGGAGAGCCATGTCTTTGTTTAAATTGAGAAATTAAACATAGAACATAGAACATAGAACAGTACAGCACAGAACAGGCCCTTCAGCCCACAATGTTGTGCCGACCATTGATCCTCATGTATGCACCCTCAAATTTCTGTGACCATATACATGTCCAGCAGTCTCTTAAATGACCCCAATGACCTTGCTTCCACAACTGCTGCTGGCAACGCAATCCATGCTCTCACAACTCTCTGCGTAAAGAACCTGCCTCTGACATCCCCTCTATACTTTCCACCAACCAGCTTAAAACTATGACCCCTCGTGTTAGCCATTTCTGCCCTGGGAAATAGTCTCTGGCTATCAACTCTATCTATGCCTCTCATTATCTTGTATACCTCAATTAGGTCCCCTCTCCTCCTCCTTTTCTCCAATGAAAAGAGACCGAGCACAGTCAACCTCTCTTCATAAGATAAGCCCTCCAGTCCAGGCAGCATCCTGGTAAACCTCCTCTGAACCCTCTCCAAAGCATCCACATCTTTCCTATAATAGGGCGCCCAGAACTGGACGCAGTATTCCAAGTGCGGTCTAACCAAAGTTTTATAGAGCTGCAACAAGATCTCATGACTCTTAAACTCAATCCCCCTGTTAATGAAAGCCAAAACACCATATGCTTTCTTAACAACCCTGTCCACTTGGGTGGCCATTTTAAGGGATCTATGTATCTGCACACCAAGATCCCTCTGTTCCTCCGCGCTGCCAAGAATCCTATCCTTAATCCTGTACTCAGCTTTCAAATTCAACCTTCCATAATGCATCACCTCGCATTTATCCAGGTTGAACTCCATCTGCCACCTCTCAGCCCATCTCTGCATCCTGTCAATGTCCCGCTGCAGCCTACAACAGCCCTCTACACTGTCAACGACACCTCCGACCTTTGTGTCGTCTGCAAACTTGCTGACCCATCCTTCAATTCCCTCGTCCAAGTCATTAATAAAAATTACAAACAGTAGAGGCCCAAGGACAGAGCCCTGTGGAACTCCACTCACCACTGACTTCCAGGTAGAATATTTTCCTTCTACTACCACTCGCTGTCTTCTGTTGGCCAGCCAATTCTGTATCCAAGCAGCTAAGTTCCCCTGTATCCCATTCCTCCTGACCTTCTGAATGAGCCTACCATGGGGAACCTTATCAAATGCCTTACTGAAGTCCATATACACCACATCCACAGCTCGACCCTCATCAACCTTTCTAGTCACATCCTCAAAAAACTCGATAAGCTTTGTAAGGCATGACCTACTCCTCACAAAGCCGTGTTGACTGTATTTGATCAAGCCCTGCTCTTCCAGATGGTCATAAATCTTATCCCTCAGAATCCTTTCTAACACCTTGCAGACGACAGACGTGAGACTTACCGGTCTATAATTGCCGGGGATTTCCCTATTTCCTTTCTTGAAGAGAGGAATTACATTTGCCTCTCTCCAGTCCTCAGGTACGACTCCAGTGGAGAGCGAGGATGCAAAGATCTTCGCAAGTGGCGGAGCAATTGCATTTCTCGCTTCCCAAAGCAGCCGAGGACAAATCTGATCCGGGCCTGGCGACTTGTCAATCTTAATGTTTGACAAAATTTTCAGCACATCAGCTTCCTCTATCTCTATCCATTCCAGTATGCACACCTGCTCTTCAAAGATTTCATTCACTACAAAGTTGGTTTCTTTCGTAAAGACAGAAGCAAAAAACTCATTTAGGGCTTCCCCTACCTCCTCAGGCTCCACACACAAGTTCCCTATGCTATCCCTGATCGGCCCTACTCTTTCTTTGACCATTCTCTTATTCCTCACGTAAGTGTAAACATGTAATGATTCTCTTATATATTCGAATAGCTGAAAGTAAATACAGTGGTCATTCTTAAATAGACTCTGCTTTAAACCCCATAAACCTATCCAGCTTTTAATTGAGGAGGATAGTTATTCACCAGTTTTAAATACATTGATTGAATACATGTGTGTTCCATTTATCATTGTTCTAATTGTTTTGAAGTAGTATTTACTGTGGAGAAATGCAAGAAACCTGTTCTGGCCGTGGTTTCCAGCCAAACAATTGGGGCCACAATTTATGGGAGTTTTCTCAATTTTCTGGAACTTAGTAGCATTTGACCATCGACTGCATGAATTATTCATATGCCTGAGAGTTTGTAATTAGTTTTGCTGACCTTTTACTGTGGCCTAATTTCCACTGCTAATTTAGTGAAAGAAATTCATATAGTATGGATTGACAAGAGTGCCTTATTCACAGCATTGTAAAGTTGGACCAGAGAGTGGATGATGCTTATACGAGCATCCATTTGCTGTCAGGTACCTGGATTGATTGAACTGACATTTCATTTCCTGACCTCCTGCCCTTGGCCTCTCTATGGCAACAATTTTTGAATTAGTAGAATAAGGTCTTGTCATCATGTTAAAAAGGGGAATTGTCAAAGAGGATGTTTTTGGCTTTTATTGCAGTTTCAGGATAAGAGAAAAAGGTGCTGAATTAATTTTTGAGTGAAATTTGTATCCAAAGGCAGAATGACTGTGCAGTGGGGTTGTATCTGTCTGCAAGAACCAAGCATGTTGTTTTTATGGAATTAACAAATTGATGCATAAACATGGCGGAGGAGTAAAGTGTTACATATCATGGTTATTAGCTGATTAAAGCCTGAGTTCTTGTGCAGGGGTTGTTTCCTTCATGTAGATGCCTGTTGAGCGAGAGAGAGATTTTGTTTATTTGAATTTAATGTCTCTGGAGTTTAACACACTGTGAAAAGCATTTGTGTTGCATTTGCATTGCATTTCATACAGTTTTCACAGTGTGCGAACCATGGCACAGAGCAAAGCAGTAGATCAAATGTATGACTGAATATTACGTTCAAGGTAGAGCTCAGTTCATGCAGCAGTCATAGAATCCTTAGTGTGGAAGCAGACCATTTGCTCCATCGAGTCCACGCCGAACCTCCAAAGAGCAGCCTATCCAGATTTATCCCCCTACATTATGCCTGTCATCCTGCACATCCCACAGCTAATCCACCTTACCTGCGTGCCTTAGGACTGTGGGACGAAACCGCAGCACTCAGAGGAACCCATGCAGACATGGGGAGAACGTGCAAACTCCACACAGACGGCTGCCGAAGTGGGGAATCGAACCCAGGTCCCTGGCGCTGTGAGGCAGCACAACTAACCACTTATCCACGGCACTGCCCACTCAATATTTGGGAAATAAGGGTTGAAGACTAATTGTGTGTTTAAAAATAACCTAATTCTGGCTTAGTAGCTTCTTAAAAGTGCAGTGTTTTTGATAGTAGCAGACCGTTGCTTTAGCTAGCCATTCCTTCCAAGCCTTTCATCAGTTTCTGTTTGATTCTGGAACCAAGAGCCTCCTCTATCTTTTTTCTTTCATTTCGTTCTTCCAATCATTGATGTGTGGATTGCTTTAAGGCAAGTTTTAAGCTCATTATCTGCAGATGCTTGATCCTGAACAATTTTCTTGACAATCTTATTTTTAACCAACAGTGGTTTGCTATTCCCTTTCACTTTTAGGGACAGACTGAGGAGGCAGATTCCAGATCTAAGATAATAAAATGTGAGGCTGGATGAACACAGCAGGCCAAGCAGCATCTCAGGAGCACAAAAGCTGACATTTCGGGCCTAGACCCTTCATCAGAGCTCTCTGATGAAGGGTCTAGGCCCGAAACGTCAGCTTTTGTGCTCCTGAGATGCTGCTTGGCCTGTTGTGTTCATCCAGCCTCACATTTTATTATCTTGGAATTCTCCAGCATCTGCAGTTCCCATTATCTCAGATTCCAGATCTACCTCAGTTGGAATGGGAATCGTGTCCATGCAGTTGGCATTATTCTTGAGGGAATTTGCCCAACCCAATAAATCTCTGATATTTATTTTCCATTAAGGGTCCCTCTTGAATCTTTTTCAGAGACATTAAAGCCTCACAACCAGAAATTGCTCCGACAAATCAGCACTTCTTAGAAAAAAGAGAGATAACAAGGTGTAGAGGTGATGAACACAGCAGACCAAGCAGCATCAGAGGAGCAGGAGGGCTGATGTTTTGGGCCTAGACCATTCTTCTGATTGGTTTTGGCCCGAAACATGAGCTTTTCTGCTCCTCTGATGCTGCTTGACCTGCTGTGTTCATCCAGCTGTACACCTTGTTATCTCAGATTCTCCAGCATCTGCAGTTCCTACTGTCTCTGAAACTCATTGTAAGAATCAACCTTGATTTCTTGCTTTGGGATCCATCCATTAATTCACATCTTTCCTGTAAGATGGAACCAGGAACGAAATACTTTATACCAGATGCAAAATCTAGTGTGGCAGACGAAATTCAGCATGTGTCGTGAGAACTGATACAGAAACAAGGTAGAATAAATGTTATAATTTAAATGGCTGCACAGAAATAAAGACACACATACTCAACAGTTCTCATACACCGACTCGAAAGTCTTTGTAGGTGGCAGGGTTAGACTATTAGAAGCACAGTCTGTAGCAAGTTCCATTAAGGAATTTATTTACACAAAGCTGAAAAAAATGTAGAGTTGTAGAGAAAGGAAAATGGAGTGGGGCGAATTGTGGATAATGCTTGCAGGGAACCAAAGTGACAAAGTGAATTGCTTCCTCTCAAGATTTAAGAACCTTGATATAGCCTTGCAAATCCATGTGCAACTTCAATATCTTAAATATAAAGTCACATTTTTACTTATGTACTTAAACATTTTCTCTAGTCACCACTGCAAATATTGAATCGGTGATTTTTAATGGCACTTCAGTCAAAGCCCAAATCGATCTTAGAAATAGGAGTAAGCCATTTATCCCTTGACCCTGCTGAATTTTTCAGCGTTATGGCTGATCTGATTGGGCCTTAACTCCACTTTCCTGCCTGCCTTCCGTAGCCCTCAACTCCAGAACTCTAAAATCTGTTAGGCAACCTGGAATTAGTCAGGAACCTGGCCTCCACTGCGAGCTGGGCCAGAGAATTCCAAACTGATGACTGAGAACATTTTCTTTTCATCCTATTTAACATAGGAGACCCCTTAATTTTAAACAGTATGCCTAGTCCTGGAATCCTTTCGGCATCTACCCCGTTAAGCCCTCTCAGAATCTTGTGTTTCAATAAGACCAGTTCTTATTCTTCTAATCACCAATGAGTTAAGGCCTAACTTGCTCAGGCTTTCCACGTAGTCAAGTCCTCACCCTAGGAATCAACATAAAGAATGTTCTTTTGAACTGCTTCCAATATAAACATATCCTGAAGGAAGGAGGTCAAAACTATACCCTGCAGTATATTGGGGCAGCTAGAATTCCCACCTTTTTTCAGTTCCCCTTGTAATAGAGGCCAGTGTTCCCTGATCTTTCTAATTGTTTCTTAACATTTTGCGACAAATTATGTAGCACCTAGGTATTACTTGTGTGTGTTTGTTACATTGTGTCTTCACAGGACCCTTGTGGTGCAGTGATAGTGTCCCTGTCTTTAGACCAACAAGTTTAAGTTTCACCTGCTCCAGAGGTGTGTAACAGGTTGATTAGAAAATGTCGATATTGTCTTTTCATCCGGTCAGTGTGAGGACTACCAATATCTAGAACTGGGTCTGATGCCATTTCGCCAAAACCTCTGCCTTGTTATTTCAAATTCTTTTGGTTTGTTGCATGTATGCAGAAGTCTGAAAGTAATAATGCTGCCACTTTTTCACCTTACTCCTAATTGTGGTGGTGTCTTGTTTGCCCTTCTTGATAGATATTTGGAGAAAGCTTGTTGTTTTTTATATTTTCTGCCAAATGACTCTCATGTCCCCTCTTTGTGTTGACTTGATTTTATAGTGCCACCCATGGTGGTTCCTGCCTGTGCCTTTCAGAGTGTTGTAGGGATTTTCTTGCTTCCATTCTTGTGTGACCACTTTTCCACACATTCTGTTTTATTTTCTTCTCTGAGCGTAACCTGACGGCATAGAGTTTTACATGGCTATCAATGTTCGGATTGCTGTCCTGACTCTGGCTGCCTTTGGGTCTTGCAAGCGTAGGCTGATTGAGCGTGAGCACAAGCCGATTGTGAATGGCTGAAAGATCATGTTTAATTTGATCAGCTACTTGTTAGCAGACATTTGTTTCACATGGCATTAGATGTGCTTCTGTGATTGGGGCATTGCTTACCAAAGAATCCGAAGTGTGTGTCAGTAGCTGCACTAAAAAACAATTTAATTGGTTAATCTTGTAATGTATCTTATTCGTTCGAGCTAGATGCGACCTAGTTACATTCACAGGTGCTTTCTCCTGAACCAAGTGATTTGTCCAATTTCTGCACTTTCTTTTAATTACCCAATAGCGCGGTAACACTTGGACTAGTTAGAGTCAACTTGTCAATCGATCAGCCCTTTTCTTCTGTGCTATAAATTATGATCCTTTGAAACTTAGCATTCTTGCATTTGTCCTGATGAGTGCAAAGTGGAAAGCTGTGGCAAATTGTGTCTGTTTTTGGCAGTATTCTATATGCTGAAAACGCAAGAGATGATAACTTAATGAAAGGGCTGTTCCTTCACTGTTGCTGGGCCAAAAACCTGGGATTCCCTCCCAAATAGCATTGTGGGTCAACCCATAGCAGGAGGAATGCAGCGGTTTAAGAAGATAGCTCACCACCCCCTTCTCAAGGGAAACTAGGGATAGGCAAGAAATGCTGGCCAGCCAGTGACGTCCACATCCCACAAATGAATAAAAAAATGAAGGATCAACATATTTTTTCTTGCTGATTAATCTGCTGTACGTCTCCACTATTTCCTGGATTTATATATACAAAATATCTGACTTTTTTGGGGGCAAATATGTTGAAACTTTCTTTGGTAATGTTATTCAAGAGTCAGCCTAATATAGATTAAGCTATCAATCTTAAACCTTGTTAAACTCGACAGAAATGAAAACTCTACTTTCCATTTATAGAGTTTATGCCACTATGACAATTTGTTGTCCCTAAATCTTGTAGATAATAAAGAATTACCAACCCATTCTATAATGGTCATTGTTTGGTTTGTCAAAGGCCAAAGGTCCCAAATCTGATTGAATCAACAACTGGATAGGCCTGTTCAGGTTGCATTAGTAGATCTTTAATTGATTCTGTCTGAAATATTTGATTGCACTGCAAGTATATTACATGAAGGCAAAACAGGTGGTTTCTACTATGTGCAGGGCTGAGGGTTCTTGTCAGTAATGTTGTTAACTTGTTGAATCCAACATTTTTTTGTCCAGTCCTCCAAAGACAGTTTCCCTGTTTAGCCCTTAATAAACATCACAAACAGAGAGATATAGCTGGGACTTTTTGGTCATGTGTTCTGGTAGTCCATGATGGCCTGGATTTACTGTAAAAATATCAGTGAAGCTAACAGTGGGCTAAATATTCCCAGCCTTTCTGGATGATGTGGGCAGTGCTGGATCAGTTGGAAAAACTATGACAAGATTAGAAAGAAATACTTGACTTTGAGAAAAAAAATCCAGTTTTCCATCAAAGGTTTCAACTGTGAGAGATGAGTTTCACTAGTGTGCAGCAAAAGGCCTTTGTGCGAGTATTTAGGTCTCATGAGTATCTCACCTCACCTTGAAGTGAGGAATTAGACAGTGACAATTACTGACATGAAAGTCAGAGTGGATATTTGCCAGCTGTTGCAAGAGCTTCTCTCGCCTCTATCTTGGCCAGCAATTGTCAACATCGCAGGGTCTGCTCTCGGGGAAGTGACTGCTGGCACCCGCGTGACGACAGAGTTTGGCTTTGGACAAACCTCCTACTGATATGCCTTCGACCTGCCTGGATTCACTACCAAATATTAGGTCCAGAACTGTGCACACCCTGCCCCCTCCCCCCTCCCCCGCCCCCGAATGCAATGCAACTCAAGTATTTTGCTCCCTTCCTACCTTGCAAACTTAAACTATTCCAGTGAGTAGTTGGGTAGTTAAAGTCCCCTACTATGGCCTTATTATTCTTACCCTTGTCTGAAATTTAATTATATTTCAATCCTGTATCTCTCAGACTGTTCAGGAGCACACAACAGTAAGCTTGCCCTTTTTATGTTTGTTGCCTCCTTCCATATAACTTTGCTTTGTGATCCTTCCAAGTTATAATCCTTCTTCATTGATTCCTTGTTCAATATTGTGACCCACCTTCTTTACATGGCCCACTCTTCTGTCTGTCCTGCTCTCTATCTGGTCTGAATACCCGAAAACGACAAGTGATGAGCTGCCAATCATGCCCATCTTTCAACCACGCCTCAGTTTTAGCTATGATATAATACTCCCACATGCCTATCTGTACACTCAGCTCATCCGTCTTATTCTATACACTCCCCACATTAATGAAATACATTCTATTTAACCATATCAAACTCACTTCTGTCTTACATGCCATTTGGTTCCTCACCCTTCCAGACTTAATCACTCACCGCTGACTCAAACATTTTAACTTAGAATTCATCTCAAAATCTATCCCCTCTGAACTACTTGTCAGGATCCACCCTCCTTCCTTCAAATGACTAATATATGTTGTAAACAGTTGTAGTCCCACCGCCGATTCCTGTAGAACCCCACTGGTCATGGGTCACCAAACTGAAAAAGAACCCTTTATCTCCAATTGCTGTTTCTTGCCTATGAACCAATCTGTATCCATGCTAATATGCTACCTCCAACACTGTGGGCTCTCATGTTATGACTTAACCTTTTGTCAAAATACAAAGCCCAAAGACAACACATCTATAGAACATCGAACTTTACCGCACAGAACAGGCCCTTCGGCCCTCGATGTTGTGCCGACCTGTCGTACCAATCTGGAGCCCATCTAACCTACTCTATTCCATGTATGTCCATATGCTTGCCCAATGACGACTTAAATGTACTTAAAGTTGGCGAATGTACTACCGCTGCAGGCAATGCGTTCCATACCCTTACTACTCTCTGAGTGAAGAAACTACCTCTGACAACTGTCCTATATCTTTCACCCCTCAATTTAAAGCTATGCCCGCTCGTGCTCGCCGTCACCATCCTAGGAAAAAGGCTCTCCCTGTCCACCCTATCTAACCCTCTGATTATCCTATATGTTTCAATTAAGTCACCTCTCAACCTTCTTCTCTCGAATGAAAGCAGCCTCAATTCCCTCCATACCAGGCAACATCCTAGTAAATCTCCTCTGCACCCTTTCCAAAGCTTCCACATCCTTCTTATAATGCAGTGACCAAAACTGTATACAGTACTCCAAGTGCGGCCGCACCAGAGTTTTGTACAGCTTCACCATAACCTCTTGGTTCCGGAACTCGATTCCTCTACTAATAAAAGCTAAAACACTGTATGCCTTCTGAACAGCCCTGTCAACCTGAGTGGCAACTTTCAAGGATCTGTGTACATGGACACCGAGATCTCTCTGCTGAGAGTATTAGCGGTCCTCTGGCACCTTAGCTGTGGCCAGAAATGACTTGAAAATCTTTGCCAGGACCTCTGATATCTCCTTCCCTGCTTCATAAAGTCATGCAGTACAGAAACAGGCTCACTTAATCAACATCAATGCCAACTAACAAACATCAAACTACTAATCCCATTTACCTGCATTGAGTCATTACCGACCATACCCTGGCCCTTTAAATGCTCATCTGTTGCTTCTTTAATATTGCAAGCGTACCTGCCTTCTCCACCTTGCCAGGCAGCATATTACATGTTTGTATCACTTTTGGTGAAAACACTTGCCTCAGATCCCCTCTAAATAGCTGACAGTTCACCTGAAATCTATGCCCTCTGACTTAAACTCGTCTACTGGTTCTCACAATCAATCTATGCCTCTCATAATTTTGTGTACGTCGATCAGCCTCCTCTGCTGCATGGAAAACGCACTTAGCCTATCAGTTTCTCCTCATAAAACTTGCATTCAATCACAAAACAACACCCTGAAACATATACTGACAACAAACCTGGCCAACACCTCTGTCTCCGGCTTGGTACAGTGTTCCACTGAAGCCCAGCGCAAGCAGAAAGAACAGCACCTCATTTTCCACTTGAGGACCTGACAGCCCTCCAGACTCAATATTGAGGTCTGTAATTTTAGGGCCTAAACTCTCCCATATCCCAGCCCCCGCTACCCGACACACCAGGCTTTGTTACCGCGCAGCCTGCCACGACACATTCCCTGTTGTTAGTGACGAACAGTCCCCATTCACAACTGTTCACCCTCCCAGCCTGATTGTTTGCAACTCCTTTATCTGTCCACCTGTCTTTCTCTCTCTTTGGGCTCTATCCTATTGTTTACTCCCTACACCACCCTCCTCCCTATTTTCTGCATAGAAACCGATGTTTTCCCAGCCACCATCAGTTCTGGGGAAGGGTCACCGGACCGGAAACCTAAACTCTGTTTTCTCCTCCAACGTATGCTGCCACGCCTGCTGAGCTTTTCCAGCAACGTTGTTTTTGTTCGTCATTTACAGCATATGCAGTTCTTTCGCTTTTTATCAACAAACCTGTCAGACTCACCAATGCTTTGAAATGCTCCCACTTGTTGCTCAAGACCCTGGGCTCAAGTTGCTCCAATAAGAGGCACCTGCTGTACACATGGTCATGCGGACCAGCAGGAGCACTCAGCATTTGACATGTAGTGTAGGATGCCCCAATCATGGGTCAGAACTTAATTCCAGGCATACCTTAACTGAACAGAACACTGATCTTTGCTTTTAATTTACTCATCCGCCTGCTCAATTGGAGGGAACACAAACCAGTGTTCCCACTCAGGTCTCTGCTCGTATACATGCTTTTCAGTGAGAGCCTTATCTCACCCGCTCCTCTCAATAACATTCTCTGACTGTCACTGGGCCATCACCGGCTCGTCTCAGTAAAACTGACTGACTGTGTCACAGGGCCCTCACCCGCTCCTCTCAGTAACAGTGACTGCCTGTCACAGGGTCCTCACCCGCTCCTCTCGGTAACATTGACTGCCTGTCACAGGGCCCTCACTCCCTCCTCTCAGTAACACTGCCTGTCACAGGGCCCTCACCCGCTCCTCTCGGTAACACTGACTGACTGTCACAGGGCTCTCACCCCCTCCTCTCAGTAACACTGCCTGTC
Source organism: Stegostoma tigrinum (assembly GCF_030684315.1). Lineage (NCBI taxonomy): Eukaryota > Metazoa > Chordata > Chondrichthyes > Orectolobiformes > Stegostomatidae > Stegostoma > Stegostoma tigrinum. The sequence continues at coordinate 81,214,958 of NC_081365.1, forward strand.
ACAGGGCCCTCACCCGCTCCTTTCAGTAACATTGACTGACTGGACAGGGCCCTCATGCCCTCCTCTCAGTAACACTGACTGACTGTCACAGGGCTCTCACCCTCTCCTGTCAGTAACACTGCCTGTCACAGGGCCCTCACCCGCTCCTTTCAGTAACGTTGACTGACTGGACAGGGCTCTCACCCACTCCTCTCAATAACATTCCCTGACAGTCACAGTGCCCTCACCCACTCCTCTCAATTACACTGCCCATCACAGTGCCCTCACCCGCTCCTCTCAGTAACACTGCCGGCCACAGGGCCCTCACCCATTCCTCTCAGTAACACTGCCCATCACAGGGACCTTACCCGCTCCTCTCAGTAACACTGCCCATCACAGGGCCCTCACCCGTTCCTCTCAGTAACACTGCCCATCACAGGGACCTTACCCGCTCCTCTCAGTAACACTGCCCGTCACAGGGCCCTCACCTGCTCCTCTCAGTAACACTGCCCGTCACAGGGCGCTCACCTGCTCCTCTCAGTAACACTGCCCGTCACAGGGCCCTCACCCGTTCCTCTCAGTAACACTGCCCATCACAGGGACCTTACCCGCTCCTCTCAGTAACACTGCCCATCACAGGGCCCTCACCTGCTCCTCTCAGTAACACTGCCCATCACAGGGCGCTCACCTGCTCCTCTCAGTAACACTGCCCATCACAGGGACCTTACCCGCTCCTCTCAGTAACACTGCCCGTCACAGGGACCTTACCGCTCCTCTCAGTAACACTGCTCATCACAGGGCGCTCACCCGCTCCTCTCAGTAACACTGCCCGTCACAGCGTCCTTACCCGCTCCTCTCAGTAATACTGCCGTTCACAGATCCCTCACCCGCTCCTCTCAGTACCAGTGACTGTCCAGGGCCCTCAGCCCCTACTCTCAGCAACAGTGACTGTACAGGGTGCTCACCCGCTCCTCTCAGTAACAATGACTGACTGTCACAGTGCCCTCACCCGCTCCTCTCAGTAACATTCTCTGACTGTCACTGGGCCCTCAAACACTTCTCTCAGAAACACTCCTCGTCACAGGGCCCTTACCCGCTCCTCTCTGTAACACGGACTGTCTCAGGGCCCTCACCTTCCCACTCCTCTCACTAATACTGCCTGTCACAGGGCCCTCACCCACTCCTCTCAGTAACACTGCCTGTCACAGGGCGCTCACCCGCTCCTCAGAGTAATGCTGCCTGTCACAGGACGCTCGCCCGCTTGCCTCAGTAACACTGCCTGTCATAGGGCTCTCACCCGCTCCTCTCAGTAACAGTGACTGACTGTACAGGGCCCTCACTCCCTCCTCTCAGTGACCCTGCCTGTCACAGGGCCCTCACCCGTTCCTCTCAGTAACACTGACTGCCCGTCACAGGGCCCGCATCCCCTCCTCTGAGTAACACTGCCCGTCACAGAGCCCTCAGCCCCTCCTCTCAGTAACACTGCCCATCACAGGGACCTTACTGCTCCTCTGAGTAACACTGCCCATCACAGGGCACTCACCCGCTCCTCTCAGTAACACTGCCCATCACAGCGTCCTTACCCGCTCCTCTCAGTAATACTGCTGGTCACAGGGCCCTCACCCATTCCTCTCAGTAACACTGCCCATCACAGGGACCTTACCTGCTCCTCTCAGTAACACTGCCCATCACAGGGCCCTCACCCGCTCCTCTCAGTAACACTGCCCGTCACAGGGACCTTACCGCTCCTCTCAGTAACACTGCCCGTCACAGGGCCCTCACCCGTTCCTCTCAGTAACACTGCCCATCACAGGGCCCTCACCTGCTCCCCTCAGTAACACTGACTCTCACAGGGCCCTCACCCGCTCCTCTCAGTAACACTGCCCATCACAGGGACCTTACCGCTCCTCTCAGTAACACTGACTGTCACAGGGCGCTCACCCATTCCTCTCAGTAACACTGCCCATCACAGGGCGCTCACCTGCTCCTCTCAGTAACACTGCCCATCACAGGGACCTTACCGCTCCTCTCAGTAACACTGCCCATCACAGGGCCCTCACCCGCTCCTCTCAGTAACACTCACTGTCACAGGCCCTCACCCGCTCCTCTCAGTAACACGGCCTGCCACAGGCCCTCACCCGCTCCTCTCAATAACATGGCCTGTCACAGAGCCCTCAACCGCCGCTCTCAGTAACACTGACTGACTATCTCAGGGCCCTCACCCGCTCCTCTCAGAATCACTGACTGACTGTCACAGGCCTCTCACTCCCTCCTCTCGGTAACACTGATTGCCCGTCACAGAGATCTCATCCGCTGCTCTGAGTAACACTGGCTGACTGTCACAGTGCCCTTAACTTGCCCACTTAGCTGAATTAGAGACAATATCAATGTGGTTGCTTTATGAAGTACAAATACTGTGAGAAATTAATGTCATAATCAAAGTGAACTTGATTAGTAAGAGATTGTGATAGACTGTCTTTATTTATTTAATATAAGTATGTTATTACTGATTTTATGACCTGAAGTCACAGCCGTATTAAATCAGCTTCCCTGCCTCTGTTCGCAACACATTGATATGAAGTATTTGGTGACGTTCAAAATTGACCCCAATGTTGCCTAATCAGATTTTTTGAGAAGTCAGTGCCAGACTTTGTGCATAACAATACCAGACACCAGGTTTATAGCTTAAACAAAAGATTTTACAATTTATTAACAATATGTATCTTTTAAAAAAAAGTTAAGCAAAAAGGTATTCTGATGAATGCCCATGACTTAAACATCATCTTCTTTGATTCTAGCCCCCATTCTAACAAAGACAGAAAGACAGACAAACAGATATAATTAAGGAATATATTAAAGGGAAAAAAATAAATCAAGTGTAACTGAGATAATGGGAACTGCAGATGCTGGAGATTCCAAGATAATAAAATGTGGGGCTGGATGAACACAGCAGGCCAAGCAGCATCTCAGGAGCACAAAAGCTGACGTTTCGGGCCTAGACCCTTCATCAGAGAGGGGGATGGGGGGAGGGAACTGGAATAAATAGGGAGAGAGGGGGAGGCGGACCGAAGATGGAGAGTAAAGAAGATAGGTGGAGACAAGAGAGTTGCAATGGGAGAGAGATTCCCTGAGGTTGGTCCGGAGGGAGGAGGGTAACTTCTTCAGGTTAGGCATCCCTGGAAGAGGCTTCGCAGTGAGGTTAAAATAGTATCAGAGATAATGGGAACTGCAGATGCTGGAGATTCCAAGATAATAAAATGTGGGGCTGGATGAACACAGCAGGCCAAGCAGCATCTCAGGAGCACAAAAGCTGACGTTTCGGGCCTAGACCCTTCATCAGAGAGGGGGATGGGGGGAGGGAACTGGAATAAATAGGGAGAGAGGGGGAGGCGGACCGAAGATGGAGAGTAAAGAAGATAGGTGGAGACAAGAGAGTTGCAATGGGAGAGAGATTCCCTGAGGTTGGTCCGGAGGGAGGAGGGTAACTTCTTCAGGTTAGGCATCCCTGGAAGAGGCTTCGCAGTGAGGTTAAAATAGTATCAGAGATAATGGGAACTGCAGATGCTGGAGATTCCAAGATAATAAAATGTGGGGCTGGATGAACACAGCAGGCCAAGCAGCATCTCAGGAGCACAAAAGCTGACGTTTCGGGCCTAGACCCTTCATCAGAGAGGGGGATGGGGGGAGGGAACTGGAATAAATAGGGAGAGAGGGGGAGGCGGACCGAAGATGGAGAGTATGGGGGGAAAAAGAGGAGGGGGTGTAGCACTACTAATCAGAGAGGGTATCACAGCTACAGAAGCTTCCATTGTCGAGGAAGATCTGCCTACTGAGTCAGTATGGGTGGAAATTAGGAGCAGCAAGGGAGTAGTCACCTCGTTAGGGGTTTACTACAGGCCCCCCAATAGCAGCAGGGAGATTGTAGAAAGCATAGGTCGACAGATTTTGGAAAAGTGTGGACGCAGTAGGGTTGTTGTAATGGGTGACTTTAACTTTCCTAATATTGATTGGAACCTCCTTCGAGCAGAAGATTTGAATGGAGCTGTTTTTGTAAGGTGTGTTCAGGAGGGTTTCCTAACGCAGTACGTTGACAGGCCGACGAGGGGAGAGGCCATTCTAGACTTGGTGCTCGGAAACGAGCCGGGGCAGGTATCAGATCTTGTGGTGGGAGAGCATTTTGGTGATAGTGACCATAACACACTCTCATTCTACATAGCTATGGAGAAGGAGAGGATTAGGCAGAATGGGAGGATATTTAATTGGGGAAGAGGAAACTATGATGCGATTAGACACGAGTTAGGAAGCATGGACTTGGAGCAGTTGTTCCATGGTAAGGGAACTATAGACATGTGGAGATGGTTTAAGGAACAGTTGTTGGGAGTGATGAGTAAATATGTCCCTCTGAGACAGGCAAGACGGGGTAAGATAAAGGAACCTTGGATGACGAGAGCGGTGGAGCTTCTAGTGCAAAGTAAGAAGGTAGCTTACATAAGGTGGAGGAAGCTAGGGTCAAGTTCAGCTAGAGAGGATTACATGCAGGCAAGGAAGGAGCTCAAAAATGGTCTGAGGAGAGCCAGGAGGGGGCACGAGAAAGGCTTGGCAGAAGGAATCCGGGAAAACACAAAGGCATTTTACACTTACGTGAGGAATAAGAGAATGGTCAAAGAAAGAGTAGGGCCGATCAGGGATAGCATAGGGAACTTGTGTGTGGAGCCTGAGGAGGTAGGGGAAGCCCTAAATGAGTTTTTTGCTTCTGTCTTTACGAAAGAAACGACCTGTGTAGTGAATGAAACCTTTGAAGAGCAGGTGTGCATGCTGGAATGGATAGAGATAGAGGAAGCTGATGTACTGAAAATTTTGTCAAACATTAAGATTGACAAGTCGCCAGGCCCGGATCAGATTTGTCCTCGGCTGCTTTGGGAAGCGAGAAATGCAATTGCTTCGCCACTTGCGAAGATCTTTGCATCCTCGCTCTCCACTGGAGTCGTACCTGAGGACTGGAGAGAGGCAAATGTAATTCCTCTCTTCAAGAAAGGAAATAGGGAAATCCCCGGCAATTATAGACCGGTAAGTCTCACGTCTGTCGTCTGCAAGGTGTTAGAAAGGATTCTGAGGGATAAGATTTATGACCATCTGGAAGAGCATGGCTTGATCAAATACAGTCAACACGGCTTTGTGAGGGGTAGGTCATGCCTTACAAACCTTATCGAGTTTTTTGAGGATGTGACTAGTAAGGTTGATGAGGGTCAAGCTGTGGATGTGGTGTATATGGACTTCAGTAAGGCATTTGATAAGGTTCCCCATGGAAGGCTCATTCAGAAGGTCAGGAGGAATGGGATACAGGGGAACTTAGCTGCTTGGATACAGAATTGGCTGGCCAACAGAAGACAGCGAGTGGTAGTAGAAGGAAAATATTCTGCCTGGAAGTCAGTGGTGAGTGGGGTTCCACAGGGCTCTGTCCTTGGGCCTCTACTGTTTGTAATTTTTATTAATGACTTGGACGAGGGAATTGAAGGATGGGTCAGCAAGTTTGCAGACGACACAAAGGTCGGAGGTGTCGTTGACAGTGTAGAGGGCTGTTGTAGGCTGCAGCGGGACATTGACAGGATGCAGAGATGGGCTGAGAGGTGGCAGATGGAGTTCAACCTGGATAAATGCGAGGTGATGCATTTTGGAAGGTCGAATTTGAAAGCTGAGTACAGGATTAAGGATAGGATTCTTGGCAGCGTGGAGGAACAGAGGGATCTTGGTGTGCAGATACATAGATCCCTTAAAATGGCCACCCAAGTGGACAGGGTTGTTAAGAAAGCATATGGTGTTTTGGCTTTCATTAACAGGGGGATTGAGTTTAAGAGTCGTGAGATCTTGTTGCAGCTCTATAAAACTTTGGTTAGACCGCACTTGGAATACTGCGTCCAGTTCTGGGCGCCCTATTATAGGAAAGATGTGGATGCTTTGGAGAGGGTTCAGAGGAGGTTTACCAGGATGCTGCCTGGACTGGAGGGCTTATCTTATGAAGAGAGGTTGACTGAGCTCGGTCTCTTTTCATTGGAGAAAAGGAGGAGGAGAGGGGACCTAATTGAGGTATACAAGATAATGAGAGGCATAGATAGAGTCGATAGCCAGAGACTATTTCCCAGGGCAGAAATGGCTAGCACGAGGGGTCATAGTTTTAAGCTGGTTGGTGGAAAGTATAGAGGGGATGTCAGAGGCAGGTTCTTTACGCAGAGAGTTGTGAGAGCATGGAATGCGTTGCCAGCAGCAGTTGTGGAAGCAAGGTCATTGGGGTCATTTAAGAGACTGCTGGACATGCATATGGTCACAGAAATTTGAGGGTGCATCCATGAGGATCAATGGTCGGCACAACATTGTGGGCTGAAGGGCCTGTTCTGTGCTGTACTGTTCTATGTTCTATGTTCTAGTAAAGAAGATAGGTGGAGACAAGAGAGTTGCAATGGGAGAGAGATTCCCTGAGGTTGGTCCGGAGGGAGGAGGGTAACTTCTTCAGGTTAGGCATCCCTGGAAGAGGCTTCGCAGTGAGGTTAAAATAGTATCAGAGATAATGGGAACTGCAGATGCTGGAGATTCCAAGATAATAAAATGTGGGGCTGGATGAACACAGCAGGCCAAGCAGCATCTCAGGAGCACAAAAGCTGACGTTTCGGGCCTAGACCCTTCATCAGAGAGGGGGATGGGGGGAGGGAACTGGAATAAATAGGGAGAGAGGGGGAGGCGGACCGAAGATGGAGAGTAAAGAAGATAGGTGGAGACAAGAGAGTTGCAATGGGAGAGAGATTCCTCACTGCGAAGCCTCTTCCAGGGATGCCTAACCTGAAGAAGTTACCCTCCTCCCTCCGGACCAACCTCAGGGAATCTCTCTCCCATTGCAACTCTCTTGTCTCCACCTATCTTCTTTACTCTCCATCTTCGGTCCGCCTCCCCCTCTCTCCCTATTTATTCCAGTTCCCTCCCCCCATCCCCCTCTCTGATGAAGGGTCTAGGCCCGAAACGTCAGCTTTTGTGCTCCTGAGATGCTGCTTGGCCTGCTGTGTTCATCCAGCCCCACATTTTATAATCAAGTGTAACTGGCCAGTTCACTTAACCAGACTGCATGATCTTTAAAACGGAAAGCCCTGTGGATGCTGTAAATCAGGAACAAAAACAAAGCTGCTGGAAAAGCTCAGCGGGTCCAGCAGCATCTGTGAAGGAAACAAAGTAAAATTTCAGATCTGGCGACCCTTCCTCTGATCAGTTCTGAGGAAGGGTCACCAGATCTGACATCGTACCTCTTTTTTACCTTCACAGACGTTTCCAGACCTGCTGAGCTTTTCCGGAAATTTTGTTTTTGTCCATCATCTGAAATCTCACAGTCAGATGAGATAGTATCTTAAAGCTAAAATCTGAACAATCTACAGACGTTGTAAATCAGAAACAAAAACAGAAGTTGCTGTAAAAAACCAGCAGATCTGGCAGCATCTGTGGAGAGAAAACAGAGTTAACATTTTGGGTCAGATTACCCTTCCTCAGGATTCCTTATTTCTAAGTAAGTGTCACAGGATCGGAAACGTTAATTCTAACTTCTGTCCATAGATGCTGCCAGACTTGCTGAGCATTTCCAGTAATTTCTGAGCTTCTGTCTTGGTTTCTGAAAACACTGAGCTACGCAAATACCTTTCAGTAGGCTTTGGGGGATATTTAATTATTACTTGTAACAGAGGACCTCTTAACTTAGAATAAGTTGATAATGGGAGGACAACCAGTTGGCAATCAAACCTCTGTCCTGTAGCTTTTGCAGGGACAATCCTTTTGATTTAAAGACAGTTCAATATTGGTTTCTCTTTGTTAGTGACACATCAATAGAGTTTTCTTGGAAGAAGAATTGACCTGCAATTAACTTCCAGACCTAGCCTCAGAAACAAATATCAAATTGTTTCTTCTTTTTTCACATAAGCTGCTGCTCACAGTCCAAAGGTCACTCTCAGCTCACAGTTCACAGCTCCAAACCAAAAATGATAATGAACTTAAGTACTAGGAGGAGTAAGACAATTCAGCTCCTCGAGCCCCGCTGTTTGATACGATTGTGGTTGATCTTATCTCTGCTGCAACTTCAGTTTCCTACCTGCTCTCCATAATTCTTGAATCCATTATGAACTCAAAAATCGTTCTATCTCCTCTTCAAATTTGCTCAATGTCACAGCCCCCCAATGCCCTCTCAGGGAGTGAATTCCAGAGATTCATAACCCTTCCAGCATAGAAATTTTTCATCATCTCTTTAAACCTTCTTCCCCTTATGCTAAACTTATGACCTCTTGTTCTATTGCCCGCATGAGGAACCATCCTTTCCATGTCAACTTTATCAATCTGCTTGAACATTTTATATCCCTGAATTAGATCCCTTCTCATCTTTCTGAACACCTGAGAATGTAGGCCGAAACTACTCTGTCTGTCTTAAGACAGGTTCTCGTCTCTGGAATCATCCTGGTGAACCTCCACTGGACTGCCTCCAATACAATGACATCTCTCCTTAAGTAAGGAGACCAGAACTGTACACAGGGCTCCAGGTGTGGTCTCACTAATGCGTTGCATAGTTGCAGCAACCTTCTTTTGTATTTTTATACTCGCTTTCTTTAGCAACAAATGCCAAAATTCCATTTGCCTTCCTTAATACCTGCTGTGCCTGCTGAATGGGTTTCTGTGATTCATAAAACTAAAAAAAATGAAGGTTTCAATGCTGTTAAAATGAAATCCATCCAAGTAAAATTAAAATAATGATAAGAGAACATTAATAGAAAGTGAAAACATTTTTCTCTCTCTGGAGAGCAATATTGAACAGCCTTCACATAATAATGTTATTTGTGAGCTTGGATTCTATACTGGAGGAATGCTGTGCAAGTTTTAAGTTTGATTTGTACACCTATACCGTGTGTAGGTGAGAAGGACAAGAGGTGGGTTTTAATCTAATAATTTTCTGTGTTCTTCTGTTAAAAATATACATAGGCATCCGCTTGTGAGCACTTTCAGTAATTGAATACCACAGTAAAGAGAACGAAAATTTATCTCACCCTGGGATCTGAATTGTCCAGTATCATCATCAACTGGGATCATAACACTTGTCATTTCAAAGGCCAAACCTGATATTACCACTCTATTCCTCAACTAAAATGGAATTTGATTCATTCAATGTCATACATCAATGACCTTGATAGTGTGTAGTAAATTACAAAGTGAAACAAAATAGCCCTTCACCATTTTTCTTGTAAAGCAAATCCATCGTCTTCAATTGTTGTAGTGGTATAAAACACTAGTAAGTCACACATTGCAAAGTCTTCCTGAATGTGAGCCAGACATTTACATAGATCTGTGGTTAACCTCAAGAGGCAACCCAATCTTGTATTTGTTTCCTCTTTATGACTTTTTAGGCCACTTTTCTGACAAGAAAGACTTCACCAGTCTCCTTAAACAGCTGAGATCAGACTAAATACAAAGCTCTATTTTGTCCATAACCTACCCTTGATCAATGCTAAAGAAGATAACGCTAGCATTTAAATATAATTGTATTTATAGAATCATAGAGTGACACAACACGAAACAGACCTTTCAGTCCAACTAGTCCGTGCTGACCATAATCCCAAACTAAAGTAGTCCTGCCTGCCTCCTGCACTCGGCCATCTCCCTCCAAACATTTCTTATTCATGTACTTATCTGGATGTCTTTTAAATAGTGAAACTGTACCCACATTCACCAATTCCTCTGGAAGTTCATTCCACATATGAACAATCCAACAACATGGCCCACTATCACTCGTATCCTTACATACAGATAAGGAAGGACACCACTTTGATTGGGACAACACATCCATCCTAGGACAAGCCAAACAGAGACACGCACGAGAATTCCTAGAAGCATGGCATTCCAACCGGAATTCCATCAACAAACACATTGATTTGGAGCCAATCTGCCATCCCCTGAGAAAAAGAACAGGAAATGACATCACCAACCCAAGGAAACCTAACCAGATAAATAGAAAGCGGGACATAACACCAGCGCTTCGTCGGAGGCTCACTGATGATGTTACCTAGAATGGTGACAAAACGTCTGAAAACGAATCTTCCAGCTCAGCGAGCAAACTCACATCCAGAACCTCAACCTGAGCTACAAAGCTTCTCAAAACTTGTTAGAACAATCCTCTGTGTAAAAAGATTGCCCCTCATTTCCTTTTTAAATCTTTCTCCTCTCATCTTAAAAATATGCCCCCTAGTTTTGAAATCCTCCACAGTAGGGAAAAGACATTTGGCGTTCACCTTATCTAGAACCCTCATTATTTTATAAACATTCATCGGATGACCCCTCAACCTCCTATGTTCCAGTGAAAAAAGCCCCAGTCTATTCTCACCTTAAATCTCAAACCATCCATTTCTGGCAACATCCTGGTAAATCTTTTCTGAACCCTCTCCAGCTTAATAATATCCTTCCTTGAACACTGACCAGAATTGGACACAACAGTGTAGAAGAGGCCTCACTAATATCCTGTACAACTTCAACATGGCATTCCAACTCTTCTCCTCAAAGGTCTGAGTAATGAAACACCTTCCTAACTACCGAAAGAACTACAGATGCTGTAAATTATGAACAAAAACAAAGTTGCTGTAAAAGCTCAGGAAGTCGCGCAGCATCTTTGAAGGAAAAAACAAAGTTAACGTTTCAGGTCCGGTGACCTTTCCTTAAAACTGGCATTTCCCCTCTTCGCTGTCGACTGTACTAGCGATTTTGGTATCATCTGCAAGCTTACTAACCAGGCCTTCTATATTCTCATCTAAACCATTTATATAAATGACAACCAAAAGCAGACCCAGCAATGATCCCTGTGGAACACTGCTGGCAACAGGTCTCCATGATGGAAAACTTCCTTGCATCACCACTCTCCATCTCCTGCCTTTTATCCAATTTTGTTTAGTTTCTACTCAATTAATATTCCAGTAATAAACATGCCTGATGAGTGGCGGAATGGTAACCGCACCCAAAGTGTTAACGCTGCTTTTTTTTTCCCATCACAGATGTTGCCAGACCTGTGAGCTATTCCAGCAACTTTGTTTTAGTTCCTGATGAGCTGCGACTTTGTACTTGACTGACTTCCAACATCAAAAGTTCTAAATGTTGGAAGAGATTGGTTAACCTTGACTTCCTAGCTTAAAAATGTGCCTTTTATGCAAAGAAACTGTACTCTGGGACAGTGGTTTTGCAGATTTACCTGCAGGCCCAGCTGTGAATCAGAGTTGAAGAAGTTGCATGCACTGATGAATAGGCAGCTGTCTAGCCTCTGGATGGAATCCTGTGGAAGCGACGAGGGTCTAGGCCATTGACTCGAGAATTGATGAGGGAACGGCTTGCCCCAACCATCTTCCCTTCAGGGGAACACCAGCCTCAGGTCGCTGCCCTCAAGGGGTATGTCATCCTGAACTTGCTCCTCTCATGTGTCGGCAGCTACATCTTTCTCCCCTCTGGCACTTAATAGACCGGCGGCCGATCTGGTGCGATTTCATTTGCCATGAGCTGTTGGCTAACCAGAACCCAGCAGGTGTACTGAGCAGCAGTGTCACTTGGGAGGTGATGATCTCTGTTACCATGGCAACCAACCTACGATTATTGCTAGATCTCGGGCCAGGATTGAGTGAACCACCATGAGCACGCCGCTTCCCCTTCTTGATGTTGCACATTGAATGCCTTTGAAGGCCTGTTACATTTCTTAATGGTGACACCCCTGCCCACTGTTGAGTCAATACCAGTTGTTGTGGGATGATGTATGTGTGCGTCAGTTGCTCAGTTAGGGACTTTAACTCGCAATGAAGTTGGGAAGTTATGTACAAGTCTTCTCACCATGGATTTAATCTGGCTCTAAGCAGAATTGTAGGTGGTACCATCCTTCCACCTGATTAAATGTCCTCTATTTCCAAACTTGCCACAAGGGAAAGTACAAAATCCCGCTGTTTTTGTTCTCAATTCATGGTTTAATTTTGCAATCAGTGTCGGAAGCAGCAGATCAGTTCAGTCCTTGTGAAATTGAAGGCAATGCAACAATTTAATTGGTCACTTTTTAACATGGTAGGTTCTCAGACTGAGGAAATGGTGAATGCTGTTGATCTTTAAAGCAATATAATGGAGGAGAGAAAAATCTGGACTACAAAACCCACAGGAAGAAAATTATAATCTGTCAGTGCTGCCTCCATGAGAACAATGCCAAGTAAATACCCGTCCCCATATCGAACAATAGAAGTTTCCTGCATATCAGAACATACCCATTGAGTGGGGAACTGACGAATAATGCAGGAGCACCATCGGATTGAAATACTTTTATTCTAAGGATTTCAGAACATGCTGGGATTTTTATTGCAAGCAATACTTGTGATGGAATATTCTTTTAATGTCAAAGTGCTGCAACAGTTTGGAAGAACCAATATTAAATGGATATTATTGCAGATAATATATGTAAATGAAATAAAATTGTTTGCTTAAAGTATTTTGTAATTGTAATTGAATGTCGCATTTTTGTATCTTAGTTGTCTTCTGTTTCTTATTTTTATAGAGCAGGTATTGTCCTGGTCACTTGTAATGCTGCCAATTCAAGATTAACTACATGGATGGTCTCTATCAGTTGCTTAATCCCCGATGTCAGTTTGTAATCCTGAATCCAATATTGTCACTTCATCTTTCAGTTCTGTTTATAATCAAAGTTTGAGATCAACAGCTTTCATTTTACTATCTGGAAGTCAATTAGTGCAGATTTAGTTTGTAAACCAGTGTTCTGTATGTAAAACTGCCTTGTTTAATTAGATTAGTTAGTTGAGATTCATTTTAGTGAAATGAATCCGAACTAAGCTTCATCTCTTCCTCATTCTGAACACATGCTATGTCACGCAATGGCTATTCAATTTTGCATTGGTGCCGGTTCAAACCATGTGTATTCCAACGACGCATTGATACAGATGAAATAGTACCATTTCCTTGTTAGTACCATTCTCACCATACAGTGTTTCGGTATTTCATTACGTTTCTGTGTACAGTTCTGAACCAGTCCCCTTGCCCCTGAGCTTGCCAAATGTCTCAATGTTGTCATGACATTGTCAAAGAATTCATTCCTTGGTAGATTCAGAGATAAATTAATGTAAACTAGTATGTGTTAATGCCTCTGCTGTAATCGGGCGAAACACTCAGGCCATTGTCTTAATTTTTCTCTCTTGTATTTATATTGAAATGTTGACCATGCCATTTGCTCCACTTACTGGGATTGGACTTGTTACAGAAGTGCTGAACATCAACTTGCCAAATACAATTGGCTAAAAAGTCTGAGGCCAATCAGTCTCTTGAAACACTTTTGCTGTGCAATCAACATTCCAACATTAATTGACAATGAAAAATTACGTACGCGCTTCAGAAGATTCGATTTGAAACAGAGATTTGTGAATATGAATGGAGCTATATATGTCTCCATCTCGGGCACCACCCTCAAGTCCACCTGGACTATCTCCAACACCTCCCTCACCTTCCTGGACCCCTCTATCTCCATCTCAGGCAACCACGTAGAAACCGATATGCATTTCAAGCCCACCGACTCCCACAGCGACCTAGGATACACCTCCTCCCACCCACCTCCTGCTAAAATTCTATCCCCTATTCCCAATTCCTTTGCCTTCGCCGCATCTGCTCCCAGGATGAGGCATTCCATTCCCGTACACCTCAGACGTCCTCGTTTTTCAAGGAGCGCAACTCCTCCCCACCCCCCCAACCCCCCCGCAGTGGTGAAGAACGCCCTCGACCGTGTCTCCCTCATTTCCTGCAACTCATCCCTCACACCCTGCCCCTGCAATAACCACCAAAAGAGAACCCCCTCATCCTCACATACCACCCTACCAACCTCTGGAGACAACGCATCATCCTCCAACACTTCCACCATCTGCAATCTGACCTCACCACCAAAGACATTTTTCCTCCGACCCTTGTCTACTTTCTGGAGAGACCACTCTCTCCGTGACTCCCTTGTCCGCTCCACACTCCCTTCCAACCCCACCACACCCGGCATTTTCCCTGCAACCACAGGAAGTGCAACACGTACCCCCATACCTCCTCCCTCACCCCCATCCCAGGCCCCAAGAAGACTTTCCACATCAAGCAGATGTTCAACTGCACATCTACCAATGTGGTATACTGCATCCGCTGGACACGTTGTGGCCTCCTCAACATCGTGGAAACCAAGGAGAGACTTAGGTGTTCTGCAAAGCAGTCCCTATGCTCGGTTCGCAATAAACAACTGCGCCTCCCAGTCGCGAACAATTTCAACTTCCCCTCCTATTCCTTAGACGACATGTCCATCCTGGGCCTCCTGCAGTGCCACAACAATGCCACCTGAAGGTTGCAGGAACAGCAACTCATATTCTGCTTGGGAACCCTGCAGCCCAAAGGTATCAATGTGGATTTCACAAGCTTCAAAATCTCCCCTCCCCCTACTGCATCCCAAAACCAGCCCAACTCGTCCCCGCCTCCCTCACCTGTTCTTCCTCTCACTTATCCCTTCCTCCCACCTCAAGCCACACCCCCATTTCCTACCTACCAACCTCACCTCTTGACCTGTCCATCCTCCCCGGACTGACCTATCCCCTCCCTACCTCCCCAACCTACACTCACTTCTACTAGCTCCAGCCCACCTCTTTAACTTGTCTGTCTCCTCTCCAACTATCTTCTCCTCTATCCATCTTCGATCCGCCTCCCCCCTCTCCCTATTTATTTCAGAGACCTCTCCCCCTCACCCTCCCCCTTTTCTGATGAAGGGTCTAGGCCCAACATGTAAGCTTTTGTGCTCCTAAGATGCTGCTTGGCCTGCTGTGTTCATTCAGCTGCTCACTTTGTTATCCCTATATCTCTTAACAACCTCATTAAGTGAGTTCTTGAGTTAACTATGCAGGGTAGACTTAGAGTTTATCATTCTAACTTGCCAGCCCTGAAAGATGAAAGTTGGTTTATGTTGGATGCTTGTTTCATAGCTATGAAAGATATCCTGAACGGATTTTTCATGTCTTTTGTTGAGAACTTTACCCATTTAGTCACTCTAATCCTTTTCCTTTTTTAAAGTTTCCTTGGCAGTCATAAATTTTTAATGAATAAAATCTTTAGTCTTATACTAGATATTCCCAATTTCAGGAGAAAGTCCAGAGAGACCTTTTAAAGGAAAGGGTTTTAGAAAGAAAACTGAAGTTCCATTGATCAAAGTCATGAATAGTTGATAAATTATTTGCACTTCATATTTCCAGAACCTACCCTGGAAGAGAGAGCCCAGAGAATTGCCAAAGCTGTCCGCAAACAGTCAATAGAAATGAAGGAAAATTGGGAGCAATTGAAAACCCGTGCGAGCAACTGGCAGAAACAGGTGGAAAAGGCGTTGGAGAAACTTCAAGAACTGCAGAAAGCTCTGGATGATCTTGAGGCTCATGTGATAACAGCTGAGGGGGTCCGCACTGATCGGCAACCTGTGGGTGACCTGCTTATTGACTCATTGCAGGGTCACATTGATAAAACCACAGTAAGTGCAATTACATTACACTTCACTTATGAACAGATGTAACCACACTGTTGTATCGAGATGATCAGTAATATGAGTACTTCAGTGATATTGATTGAATGGTTGTTAACTTAATTTGCAAATTAAAACTTAGTTGAGCATGCCTTCTGATGATATCACATCGTTAATATTAATATAGTTGAGGATTCTATTAGTCAGTGACATCAGCTGAGTTATCTACTTGTTGCCATGTTATCAGGATTAAAGGAAAAGCCTTACCACGCCATTTGGCAACTCCTTAGAGAGAAACAACTGGTTATGATTTAACAAGAAGATTACCATGCCTCAGTCAAGGAGAGGGTTTGAGGTGAAGATCATTCGTGGTAAGCTCACTGGTGTGGCAATTGAGCCCTCTCTTGCAGGGGATCACTCTGCATCACAAACCAACCGTTCAGTCAACTGAATTTGAATAGAGTTTAGGATTGGAGAGCAATCCATGCATTTGTATTTTTTTTAATGAATGTTTCTCACTGGCAAACCTTTTAAAAGCCAGCTCAGCCATACAGGCTAGATCAGTTCTTGATCTCAGCTGAATTTTTTGATCTCGGGTGAGTCAGCGTTAGGAGTTCAGTGATTGGAATGAATTCACATGAAGTTAGCGAGAGGGATACTACACGTGAATAGATCAATGTTTTGAAAAGAGGATGAGATATGAGCAAAAGTTTAACTGATGTGGAAGACCAGCCAAAATCATCATCAACGGTGGAGCAGGCTTGAGCGGCCACGCAACATTGTGCTGCCGCTATTTGACTTGTTCTGTGAAGAGGAAGGAAAATGGTCAAAGTGTCAAAAATGCTGAAGACCTCATCATTCTACAACCTCAAAATTTGATTGTGTTCAGTATATTAGCACTACTGGTACCCCTAAATCCTGGTCTATCGTCTCAGCAACTCTACTCTGCCCAAAAGCTGGTTACTTGTGACATTTTTGAAGGATCTTCCCAAGTCTGAAAATCATTTTTGTGTTTGTAGAATCAGAGTTGGCGTGTGGAAGGAGGTCTTCTGGCATATCATAGCTCTTTGAAATAACTCCCCAATTCGTCCCCCTCTGCTGTGCAATGACTTCAACCACTTATATCATCTCTTTAATGGATGGAAACTTTTGAAGGCATCCGGAATGAGTATTAACGATCCCAGAATACAACTGAGCCTTATTAAGTTCTTAGTTCTGATGATCAAGAGCTTGATCAAAGAGGATTGTTTTAAAAAGTGCCTTAAAACAGGAAAGGTACAGAGGCTAAGAGGTGGAGGAAGTCTCTTGTTGGGTTTGAAGCCTACAAAATTAAATGTTTGGCAACCAAACATATCCTGAAGTATGGTCGGACTGGTGGAGATTATCCAAATAGCGATAGGCCATTTAAAATCAAGAGTGGGCAAGAGGACATAATTAGACAAGTGCAGATATCCTGAAGTATGGTCGGACTGGTGGAGATTATCCAAATAGCGATAGGCATAGCCAAGGAACAATTTGGAAACAAAAATGAGAATTTAATAAAATTACTGTTAATACTATCAGTTAGGTAGAAAGTACAGAGAATAGGATTTGGTTCAAGATGAGTCTTAGGCAGTGGAGTTTTGATGACCTCAAGTGTTCAATGGGCAAATGTGGGACTCTCGCAGGGAATGCATTGTCAGGTCCGGAAGTGAAGTAGTTTCAGTTGAAGGTTTCACTGCTAATGAGCCAAGACAAGAGACAGCTTTAGGGATTGCATGAATGTGTGGTCGGACGTTCATCATGGGATAAACAAGATGCCAAGGTTGTGCTGAGACAAGCGTAACATTACATTGTTGCCAAGGAGGAGTAATGCAGTCAGTAGGTAGTGAATAGAGATTGGTGTGGGGACCACAAACAGTGGTCTTCCCAGTTTTAAATTGTTGTCTCTACATAGTTCTGCAACTTTATGTTCTGTTCAAAGGGCATTACTGATGAGGAAACAGAAGTTAGCCATTTGTTTACTTGTCAATGTATCTTGATTTTTCCACCATGTTCTCCAATTATTTCCAAAACCTGTGCAGTGTACTAAGTGAACCATTCAAACCTTAAAAGGAAATGTTAAAGTTGTGGAATATAAAGTTAAATTTATTTTATTGAAAATTGAAATAAATTACATGAGGGTTTGACCAAGACTGAAAGGAATTAGATGGAACACCAGATGAATAAAACAAGCAGTAGTAAGGTGGTATTAGCTGGATGTTCCTGAAGAAAGAGAACGCAGCCAACCTTTCTTCCATAAGGGGGATTAATTGTGTGGTGTCAGACACAGTTGATTAAATCATTCCTTCTGCCTTTACTGCCTGACTGTACTATGGTTGTAATATTTACTTTTTTAAAGGCTCAAGGTTAGACATACTTGTCATTTTATAAATTTTAAGAAGTTGGCTTATTGTCAAGTCACGGTAGGATTGAAAACACATTCTATAAGTGTTTGAAGTCAGAAGTCACATGACACCAGCTTGTCGTCCAACAGGTTCATTTGAAATCTCACAAGCTTTTGGAGTGCAGCCCCTTCATCAGGTGCAGTTAGTGAGGTGACCACACAGACAAACAATTTATAAGCAGAGAGATCAAAAGATCATAGAATTGGCGTGAGTGGAGTGTCAGATAATAACTCTATACAGGTGACCAAGCGTGTCAGAGGCAAGCAAAGTGTTTATAAAGTCAATGTCAGTGCTGTGCTGTCATGATAATCAGGCAGTGCAACAGGAATGTACAAAAGGTGACATCTCAGGTCAGACTCTGACTTGTAGTTTAGAGGCTTGTGTTCAGAATCTGTCTTAGAGTTTTAACCTTTATTTCAAAAGCAAGAATTTATAAGATGCCTCACTGACTGACTGTAACTACAAGTTGTGTGTTTCTTCAACAAAATATCTGCAAATAAACAAACATCCTGGATGAAGACTTATTATCTGACACTCCACTCACACCAGTTGTCTGCTGTTTTGATCTGTCTGCTTATGAATTGTGTGTCTGTGTGTTTTCCTCTCTGACTGCACCTGATGAAGGGACTGCATTCCAAAAGCTTGTGTGATTTCAAATAAACCTGTCAGATTATAACCTGATGCCATGTGACTTCTGACTTTGTCTATCCTAGTCCAACACCAGCACCTCCACATTATAAATGTTTGGAACCAAGTCAGTGCAACAGGTATATGTTGAACATTTGACTTCGGAAGGATGCCTAGTGCTGAAAAATTCATTAATAACAAAGGATTTCTCCATTATGCCATCTATCGTAACATGCTGCGTCTCACAGTCATAATGAAGGGATGCCCACTTTAATTCAGCAGCGCCAAGAACAGTTATGGACATTTTTAGCATGGGAGGAGGCCATTCAACCTATTTTATCTGTCCCAGCTCTCTCCCAGCACAACAAAATTAATCCTTTTCTTGAACTCGTTCCACATATTTCACAGGATTGAAATATATAGGTACATAGTTAAGAGATTTTAACATCAAGTGAGCAGTTCTCGCACTTCACCTTGTCACTAAAAATTGAAAACGTGACTTACAAAGAGTGAGTCTTTATTTTGTTCTGTTGTGATGATGAAGAAGATGCAAGTCCAAGTGCTGGAACTGGCCTCTTGAACTTAGAAATTTTTAAATGTGTATAAAATGAATTCCGTGTGCATCTACGAAAAGCAGTTTTATGGAAGGAAAAGGTACCAAAGAAGATTTGGTGTATTGTACTTTATCCTATTATACTCCAACCTGTGAAAACAGAACTCTACTTTCCTGCGCCTCCCAAATCCCGAGTCTGTCCCTGCCCCCATTGACCATGAGGACACGGCCGGAGACCCCAACCGATGATGTCACATTCGCCTCCGCCGGCCACACCACTTCCGGAACCGCTGCTGCAGTCACCGCCTCCACTTCCAGTTACAACACCTCACACACCACCCTCGCCGCAGCTGCTGCCGCCCACCCCGATCCTCCAACCGCCGACGGAACCCCGCCCACGGCCGACGCTGACGGAACCCCGCCCATGGCCGACGACCTCATCGCTCCACCCACAACCTTCACAGCCAGCAACCCCAGTGAAGACAGTCACATTGAACCCTGCCGCATGTTCACCATCCCCCCAGACCTCCCACGAACTGAGGACGAACAGTTAGTCCTTAGTAAGGGGTCTCCTTTATCCCCCTACAACCACACATCAACGAATACCAGTCACGATTGGACATAGAACAGTTTTTCCGCCGCCTTCGCCTCCACGCGTACTTCTTCAACCGGGAACCTAACCCTCCCTCCACTGACCCCTTCACCCGCTCCCAACACAAGTCCTCCTCCTGGACACCACCCCCAGGCCTCCTACCTTCCCTCGACCTCTTCATCTCTAACTGCCGTCGAGACATTAACTGCCTCAATCTCTCCACCCCTCTCACCCACACCAACCTCTCCCCCGCAGAATGGGCGGCCCTCCGCTCCAACCCCAACCTCACCATCAAACCCGCAGACAAGGGTGGCGCACTGACCTCTACATCGCCGAGGCCAAACGCCAACTCTCCGACATCACCTCCTACCGCCCCCTCGATCATGACCCCACACCCGAGCACCAAACCATCATCTCCACACCATTCATGACCTCATCACCTCAGGGGACCTCCCACCCACAGCCTCCAACCTTATTGTTCCCCAACCCCGCACGGCCTGTTTCTATCTCCTTCCCAAAATCCACAAACCTGCCTGCCCTGGTCGACCCATTGTCTCAGCCTGCTCCTGCCCCACCGAACTCATCTCCACCTATCTGGACTCCATTTTCTCCCCTTTGGTCCAGGAACTCCCCACCCACGTCCGTGACACCACCCACGCCCTCCACCTCCTCCAGGACGTCCAATTCCCTGGCCCCCAACACCACAGTTAATCAATGCGGTAGGGTTTCAAAACTAACGGACTTACCTAGGGCCGAATGTTGTGGATGTGAAAATAAGTAGACTTTGTGACATCAGGCCTATGTGGCCAGAATTTAAACTCTGGGTCAAAATAACAAAGGGTGCAATGAAAACCGGTAGCTAGCAAGCAGACCTTCTTTCAAGGACCAAAGATAATGGCTTCGTTCTGTTCAAGATTTAATAGATGGAAACTATCTGGTTATGTAGAGACAGTGGAAGAAATGAATGAGGGGGTGGTAGATAGATCTGGACATTGCCACCATGTATGTGGAAAGTGCAGTGCTTTCACATGATATTGCTCTGGGGCAGTGTTCAGATGAGAAAAGGAGTGGGATTTTACTGATTTGGCCAGACCTAGGTGATTCACACCCACGGCCATGCTGTCAAAGATTTGTTGAAGCCAGCAAAACTGAACTTGACTGTTTGCAGTAAATGTACAGCATTTCAGATGTCACTTGATCCTGCAGATTGACTCCCTAGAATCTGCTTGTCAAATGATTTATATGGCTAAAAGGTTCAAGTATGATTTTGTGCTGTGGAACTCATCTCGAACCGAAACTCGCCAGTTTTTATATCAAGATCTGGAGAAAGTATTAGTTTTTTGAAGATGTTCTGATACAGAGCTAGACTAATAGTTTCCTGAGAAATTGTGGGGCATTGGCCAGGAAGTTAAACAAACAGTGGGGAATAAAACAAACTTGACCTGAATCCTATGTTAAGTATATAATGGATTTGTTCCACAGTGAGGATATCAAAAGATATTCTAATTTTTAAGATGAGACACTCAGGATAATTTGGGTAGGATGCACTTCTTGAAGGGACTGGAAAGGTACAGAATTATCCATTAGATGTGAAAAATTTGAAATGAAGACAAAACCTTTTGAGGCTGGGGTGGGGAAGAAATGAAGGTCCAATTTTGCTCATTCAACCTCTCCCGTTGACCGAATGCATTTGTAGTGTCTGTAAGGTTGGTGACGGCACTTAAATGAAGAAAAATCAACATGGACATGCTGTACATAACCATGAACAATCAATCTCTTGGCAGGGATAATGTGACAGGGCATTTGAAAAGCCAGGTCATTGTAATTTGAATTAAGAGATCAGGCTGTAGAACTTGAGATCAATCTCAGAATAAAATGTAACAACAGCGATAGATGAGGAACCTCTTCACTCACAGAGAGGTGAACTTTGTAATTCTGTACTCCAGAAAATGTGGAGCCTCAGCCAAGAAGTATGCTCAGGACGGGGATTGACATGCTGGGGTAGTCAGTGAGGCACTATTAATGTCACAGGATTAGTAATCCGGAGGCCTGGGACAATGCTGTAGAGTATAGGCTTAAATTCCACTGTAACAGCTGATGGAATTTGAATTCAGTTCAATATAATTTTGCGGGTAGGTGGGAATGTGGAGCCGAGATTGCAGTCAAGTCAGCCACGACCTTCTTAAATGGTGAAGCAGGCTTGATGGGGCCAGTTATCCAACACATGCTCAAATTGATATAATCATAAACAAAGCTGGTCTCAGTGATGGTTACACTGTCACTGTTACACTATTCACCGTTATAAAAACTTGACTCATTCACTGATGTTCTTTAAGAAAGGAGCTCTGCCAGTCTTATTTGATCTCACCTCCATATGACTCCAGATCCACAATAATGTGATTGACACTTAACTGCACTCTGAAATAGTCAAACAATTTGGAGGAACTAGGGATGGGCAGCAAATACTGTCCTTGCTACTCCTGCTCCTTGTTGCTTTGACCCTATATGCTCTAACATATTAACCAGTTTCCTCTTTGAATCCATTTGAGGAGCAGTGTATATTTTGTATCGCTTGGTGATTCTCCAAGTATCTGATGGATTTTGCATAGTTCCTTCTACCTTCTAAATGTGAGCTCCTTCCAGTGTTTAACCTTTAAGGTCGGCAATCGTTCTCGAACCTTTTTGATTGAATGCCTTCATATTAATAGCAATCACTAACCTATCTATTATTAATTGCATATTCATAATACAGAGGGCTACATGTAAAGAAGTGTTCTAATCATCTTTTTAAAAAGCTACTTCCTGACGGTTATCATGGAGATGAGATTAGATTCCCTGCAGTGTGGAAACAGGCACTTCAGCCCATCCCCCTATCACCGACACACACCCCTGAACACTCTGGGCAATTTAGCATGGCCACTCCCCCTAGTCAGCACATCTTTGGACTGTGGGAGGAAACCGGAGCACCCGGAGGAAACCCACGCAGACACGGGGAGAATGTGCAAACTCCACACAGACAGTTAGCTGAGGCTGGAATCGAACCCGGGTACTTGGTGCTGTGAGGCTGCAGTGCTAACCACTGAGCCACTGTGCTGCCCCGATGTGTGCATTTGCTTCTAACTGTGATATCTGTCAGTCCCTGGACTGGTGTTTGATAAGGGCACTCATAATGTATATCCACTTTATGCAAATACTCTTCTATTGTTAGCCTGATAAATCAAGAAAAGGGCTGGATCCTTTTGTATATTTTTAACATCACATATTCATGATTTACATATAGTTGAGTGTTTCAAATTGCAGTAATTAAACATTCATGACAGATAAAAGCATTCCAGAATTGTTCCGACTTGATGATAAATAGTGAATATCTGTTCTTGACTGCAGCTTTCCAGCCTATCAGTGCAGAGAGGCATTGCTTAGCAAGGTTGGATGAGGAATATTACTGTTCCAATTAGTTACATTTAATTTATCACCATTGAAGCTCGCGTTAGTTAGTGTGCTTTTTTCCAATATATTTAATCTCAAGTTATGACAGATGATTTGATTTGTAGATCTCAAATTACCTCTCTACTGTAGAACCCAGTTTTGAAACAATTGATATAAGCCACTTATTGTACTGTCACTGATGCTGTCATGATACTACCAGACTATGGCTGTAATGCTGAATTACTTTAGCCTGCCTTCATGAAGCAGTGCAATCTTTCCGAGATAAGGATGAGGGGAAGGTGCATATAAAAGACTGATTGATTTATAAAATTGAGATTCATGGAATATATAGGTCACTATCAAATTTGGTTAAAAAAGATGGCTGAAGGACAGAAGCAGCAAGTTATGGTAAATAGATGAGAAGATCGCTATTAGCAGTTTCCCAAGTATGAGGACACTGATTTTTGGAGATAGATACATGATTTGAATTTGGGAATATGGCATACAGAAGGCCCCTCAGCCAATCAAGTCTGCGCTAATCCCACTTTGCAGCACTTGG
Source organism: Stegostoma tigrinum (assembly GCF_030684315.1). Taxonomy (NCBI): domain Eukaryota; kingdom Metazoa; phylum Chordata; class Chondrichthyes; order Orectolobiformes; family Stegostomatidae; genus Stegostoma; species Stegostoma tigrinum. The sequence continues at coordinate 81,238,679 of NC_081365.1, forward strand.
AGAATAACCTTTAATTTCATGTGCTCATCCCAGTACTTTGTGAAAAGTTGTGAGCTCTCTTGTCTCAACTACCCTTCTGGGTAGTGCATTCCAGTTTACCACCACCCTCTGGGTAAAAATATTTTTCCTCAAATCCCCTCTACATCTCCTGCCCTTCACCTCATAATTGTGTCTCCTTGTTATTGACCCTTCAACTAAGGATACGGCTGCTTCCTAACCTTGCCCCTCCTAATCTTCTGCACCTCAGCCACGTCCCTCCTCAGCCTTCTCTGCTCTAACGAGAACAATCTGAGCTTATCCACCTAGTCTCCGTAGCTAAAGTGCTCCGCCCCAGGCAATATCCTAGTGAATAATCTCTGCACCCCCTCCAATTCAATCACATCCTTCCAACAGTGTGGTGATGAGAACTGCACACAGTATTCCAACTTTGGCTTAACGAAGTTCTATACAATTTCAACGGAACCTTCCAGCTGAAACCATCTGTGCCATGACTGATAAAGGCAAGTTCTCAGTACGCATTCTTAATCATCCTGTTAACCTGTCCTGCCACCTTCAAGGTTCTGTGTACAAGCACCCCATGATCCGTCTGTGTCCCCTAAGCCTCCTAGTGTCTTGCCATTCATTGAGTACCTCCTTGTCTTGTGACTTCTTCCGATGTGCATCACCTGATATGTTTCAGGATTAAATTCTGTCTGCCACTGATCTGCACATCTGACCAACCCATCTATATCTCATTATGTTGTATATATCACGAACAGTGAGGGACCCAATATGGAACATTGCAGTACGTCATTTGACACAAGCTTCCAGTCGCACAAACAGCCTTCTACCTCTGTGCTCTGTCTCTTACCACTGTGCCATTTTAGAACTACCTTGCCGTAATAGCCAGTGGTGCCAGATGTGTTTACCTTTATTATCAGTCTCACATGTGGGACCTTGTCAAAGGCGTTTTTGAAATCCATACAAACTGCATCAGCTGCAATATAAGCGTAGAGCGCAGAAGCAGAAATAGGCCATTCAGCCCTTTGAATCTGCTCTGCGATTCAAAGAGACCATGGCAGAACAGTTAATTCTCCAGTCTACTTTCCTGCCTTTTCCCAATATCCGCTGTCTATCTCAACCTTAAATTTACTTAATGACCAGCCTCAATAGTCTTTTGTGGCAAAGAATTCCACAGATTTGCAACCCTCAGAGGGAAGAAATTCCTCCAAATTTCTATCTTAAATGTGTGACCCCTTATTCTGAGATTATGCCCTCTGGTCCAAGACTCTCCCACAAGGGAAAACAAAATCTCTGCATCTACCCTGTCAAAAATCTTATAAGTTTTAATAAGGTGGCATCTCATTCTTCTATATTACAACAAGAACAGATTCAATCTTCTTAACCTCCTAGAACTTATTTGAACTTCCTCCACATCCTTAGATATTTCTCCCAAAACTGTTCTCAGTGTTACAGCTGTGATCTGACAATTGCCTTGTACAATTTTAACAAAACCTTTTATATTACATTCCATTTGCCTTCTTCGTTACCCAATGAACTTGTATGCTTGCTTTTTGTGATTCGTAGACGAGAATATTTAAATCCCTCTAGAACATAGAACATAGAACAGTACAGCACAGAACAGGCCCTTCAGCCCACAATGTTGTGCCGACCATTGATCCTCATGTATGCACCCTCAAATTTCTGTGACCATATACATGTCCAGCAGTCTCTTAAATGACCCCAATGACCTTGCTTCCACAACTGCTGCTGGCAACGCAATCCATGCTCTCACAACTCTCTGCGTAAAGAACCTGCCTCTGACATCCCCTCTATACTTTCCACCAACCAGCTTAAAACTATGACCCCTCGTGTTAGCCATTTCTGCCCTGGGAAATAGTCTCTGGCTATCAACTCTATCTATGCCTCTCATTATCTTGTATACCTCAATTAGGTCCCCTCTCCTCCTCCTTTTCTCCAATGAAAAGAGACCGAGCTCAGTCAACCTCTCTTCATAAGATAAGCCCTCCAGCCCAGGCAGCATCCTGGTAAACCTCCTCTGAACCCTCTCCAAAGCATCCACATCTTTCCTATAATAGGGCGCCCAGAACTGGACGCAGTATTCCAAGTGCGGTCTAACCAAAGTTTTATAGAGCTGCAACAAGATCTCACGACTCTTAAACTCAATCCCCCTGTTAATGAAAGCCAATACACCATATGCTTTCTTAACAACCCTGTCCACTTGGGTGGCCATTTTAAGGGATCTATGTATCTGCACACCAAGATCCCTCTGTTCCTCCACGCTGCCAAGAATCCTATCCTTAATCCTGTACTCAGCTTTCAAATTCGACCTTCCAAAATGCATCACCTCGCATTTATCCAGGTTGAACTCCATCTGCCAGCTCTCAGCCCATCTCTGCATCCTGTCAATGTCCCGCTGCAGCCTACAACAGCCCTCTACACTGTCAACGACACCTCCGACCTTTGTGTCGTCTGCAAACTTGCTGACCCATCCTTCAATCCCCTCATCCAAGTCATTAATAAAAATTACAAACAGTAGAGGGCCAAGGACAGAGCCCTGTGGAACCCCACTCACCACTGACTTCCAGGCAGAATATTTTCCTTCTACTACCACTCGCTGTCTTCTGTTGGCCAGCCAATTCTGTATCCAAGCAGCTAAGTTCCCCTGTATCCCATTCCTCCTGACCTTCTGAATGAGCCTACCATGGGGAACCTTATCAAATGCCTTACTGAAGTCCATATACACCACATCCACAGCTCGACCCTCATCAACTTTTCTAGTCACATCCTCAAAAAACTCGATAAGGTTTGTAAGGCATGACCTACCCCTCACAAAGCCGTGTTGACTGTATTTGATCAAGCCATGCTCTTCCAGATGGTCATAAATCTTATCCCTCAGAATCCTTTCTAACACCTTGCAGACGACAGACGTGAGACTTACCGGTCTATAATTGCCGGGGATTTCCCTATTTCCTTTCTTGAAGAGAGGAATTACTTTTGCCTCTCTCCAGTCCTCAGGTACGACTCCAGTGGAGAGCGAGGATGCAAAGATCTTCGCAAGTGGCGAAGCAATTGCATTTCTCGCTTCCCAAAGCATCCGAGGACAAATCTGGTCCGGGCCTGGCGACTTGTCAATCTTAATGTTTGACAAAATTTTCAGCACATCAGCTTCCTCTATCTCTATCCATTCCAGCATGCACACCTGCTCTTCAAAGGTTTCATTCACTACAAAGTTCGTTTCTTTCGTAAAGACAGAAGCAAAAATCTCATTTAGGGCTTCCCCTACCTCCTCAGGCTCCACACACAAGTTCCCTATGCTATCCCTGATCGGCCCTACTCTTTCTTTGATCATTCTCTTATTCCTCACGTAAGTGTAAAATGCCTTTGTGTTTTCCCGGATTCCTTCTGCCAAGCCTTTCTCGTGCCCCCTCCTGGCTCTCCTCAGACCTGTTCCGTAGCTTTCTGCAGTCATTCTCCATTAAATAATAACCAGCTTTTCTATTCTTCGTGCCAAAATACATTAGCTCAGATTTCCCTACATTATATTCCATCTGCTAAGTTTTTGCCCATTTGCTTAGCCTGTCAATATCTCTCTGCAGACTTTTTGATTAATCCTTACTAGTTGCCTTCCCACATGGTTTTGTGTCATCAGCTACAGCATATTCTCTTTCCTCATTCAAGGCATTAATGTATTTCATAAATAATTGTGTCCCCAGCACTAATCTGTGCGGCGCTCCGCTAGCTGCAGGTTGCCAGTCTGAAAATGCCTCCCTTGTCCCAATTCTGTCTTCTATGAGTGAGCCAGTCCTCTGTTCATGATAATATACGACAGCAACATCATGGACTATTATCTTATTAAGTAGCCTAATGTGTTATAGCTTATCAAAACCCTTGTGAAAATCTGGGCACCTACATACCTCGCAAAATTGTATCAAAATTGTGAAGTGTGACCTCACTTTGATGAAGCCATGCTGATCAAACCTTGCATTTCCAAGTGGAGATGATTTCTCTCCTCCAGAATTTCCCCAGTTGTTTCCCTCCCACTGATATGAGATTCATTGGTCTGTAATTCCTGGTGTATCTCTCTCTCTCCTTGAAAAATGGGACCACATCAGTTGTCCTCTACCAATTCCCCTGGAGCCAGAGAAGAATTCAAAGTTTGGGTCAGAGCCCCTGTGATTTCCTCTCATCTCTTATTGTGGCATGTGATACAACTCCTTCAAACCTAGAGAATTATCTACTTTTAGGCCTAGCAAAGCCTCACTCCCTGTGTCAGTCTGCTCAAGTACCTCAGTCCCTGTCCCCAAGTTCTCTACCTCCATCTTCCTCCTCTTGAATGTAGACTAAAGTGAAACACTCTACCAGTGTCCTTCTGTACGGTATAAAGTTTTCCCCCGGACCCTAATGGGCCCCATTCTTTCTCTGGTTATCTTCTTCCCCTAAATGTACTTGTGAAATATCTTGGGATCTGTCAAATTTTATCTTCATGTTTTTTCATGCGCCTGTTTCCTCCGAACTGCTTCAAGTTCCCTCTGAGCTTTCTATACTCCACTAAGGCCTCCATCATTTGCTCCCTTTGTACCTACTAAAAGCCTCTTTTTTTTTTGTTCTCAACCAATTCTGAATATTCCTACACATCCAGGGTTCTTTGCCTTGTTATTTCCAAATTTCATCCCAAAGGAAACGTGTTGGGCCTGTGCTTTCCCCATTTTCTTCCCAATCACACGTTCACTTTCTACTGTAGAATTTGCCACACGTAGCTGAACCTGGTCTACTTTGGTCAGATCCTGCTTTATTTTAATAACATCTGCCTTCCTCCGATCCAAAATTAGTTTTTTTGCAATCTACCATTTTCCTTTTCATGACAGTGGTTGCTATCACTAAATTCTCCCCACTACCACCCTAAACACCTTGGCAACTTTGTTCTCAAGAATTAGATCTGGGACTGGACTGTCCCTTGATGGACCTTCCATATGTTGACACAATAAACTCTGCTGAACACCTATTTAGAAATCCAACTCCTCTTTACACTATGCACTTTACACTCGATAACAAGGTGGACATTATTTTAAAAAGAAAGGTTTAGAGGGGATTAGAGGAAAACCTTTTTCATCCAGAGGGGTCTAAAATGCACTCTCTGGGATTATAGTTGAGACGGGAAATCTCAGAATCTTTAAAAAGCACTTGACGTGTCATTACGTTCAAGGCTATGACCTAGTGTGTTGACAGTGGGTCTCGTGTATATAGTAGTATATCCTTGATAGCGCAGACTCAGTGGGTTGAAGGGCCTCATATATTGTATGATTCACTGATTATGACTATCTCAAACAATGTTGAGGAAGTTGAAATCCCCTGGTATAGTTACCATCTTATTATTGCACACCTCAACATGAGTAATAGAGCGTGAAGTTCCAAAATCTACCACGATTGCCAAGCTTGCAGGAGCCCAAACAATGAGGATGATTCCGATCAGCTGCAATAGGCCAACAGAATGGGAAATGACATGGCAGGTAGAGTTCAATACAGCAAAACGTGAGGGGATCTGGGATACAGTGTGGTTTAGTCAGCAGTGGCCCTCCTTCTGAGTCAGAAATGTTGGTGTGATTCTCAGTCCGAGACAGAAGGACCCAGTATTCAGTGCAGGAAAGCAAACTTGTGTGGTAATGAATCCTCAGCCTGGATCGACGGCTTAGGTTAGTGGCAGATATATCTACGAAATCAAAAGATGATAATTGCAAAGAGTGGTGATCTTTGCTCACTGTTCTGAGTTCGGTCACTAGACCCGAAACGTTAACTCTATTTTTCCCTTCACGGATGCTGCCAGACCCACTGGGATTTTCCAGCAACTTTTCGCTTGTTGTTGTCGTTGATCAACTTGCATTGTGTTACCCCATATAAAATGGGAAATGTCCAAGGAAAAAGAAAACGATGCATGAGGTGAAGCAGTTTAACTAAAGGGATAGTGGCAAACAATAAATACTCGAAACACATTGTTCCAAAGAGTGTGTGAGGACTGAAAAACCCAGGAATGTAGGGGTCATAAAGCCATAAAATGAAGGAATGGAAGTAGGCTTTTTAGCCCATTGAATTTGCTTCACCATTTGATCAGATCATGGCTATCTCTGTTTTGAATATTCTTAGTAACCCAGCTTCAACAAGCCTCTGGAGAAAACAATTCCACAAAATTAAGCCCTCAAAGGAAATAAATTCATCTTCATCCCTGTCTTAAATATGTCACGCCTTATTCTGACATGATGCCCTTTGGTCGTAGATTCTCCTCCAAGAAGAACCAAACTTTCCGCATCGACACTAACAGGTCCCCTAAGAATCCTGTATGTTTTAATAAGGTAACCTTTTACTCTTCTAAATTCTAAAGAGTACAAGTCCAACCTGTTTGACCTCCTTAGAAAGAAGATCCTTCTGTACCTAGAATCAACTTAGTTAACCTTCTCTGGACTGCCTCCAATGTTGAGATTTCTTTCCTTTGATAAAGGGCCAAAAGTATTTGCTGTGTTTGAGATGTGGTCTGTCTAGTACTTTGTATTGTTTTAGCAATACTTCCCTCTTCTTTTATTCCATTCCTTCTAAAGGCCAACAGGAGACTTCCTTATTAGTTGCTGAGCATGGTTGCTAACTTCTTATGATTCATGCACAAGGACTTCCAAATTCCTCCTGGACTGCAGCTTTTTGCAATCTTTTTCCATTTTAATAACATATAGCTCTTTTATTCTTCTTGCCAAAGCACATAACCTGACATTTTCCACATTATATTCCATCTGCCAAGTTTGTGCCCATTCACTTTCCACAGAAACATAAGAAGTAGAATGAGAAATGGGCCATTTGGTCCTTCACGCTTGCTGTATCATTCATTATGAATATATCGAATCACCCAACACAGTAGCCTGTTCCTCCTTTAACCTTATATCCTGTGATCCACTTAGTTCCAAGTGCTAAACCCAAACTCCTTTTTGAAACTGTGCAATGTTTTAGCATTGATTTCTGTGGTAGTGAATTCTGTAGGCTCATCAGTCTCTGGGTGAAGAAATATCTCCTCATCTTCGTTTAAGGGTATGAAGAATGACTGTGACTCCTTTGATCTGTACATCCCTGCCATCAAGAACATCTGCCCTCCATTTGACTTGTCTGGTCCTGTCAGAATTTTAAGCTTCGATGAGAAGCCCCTTCATTCTTCTGAATGCCAGTGGTATAATCTTATCTGATGCAACCTCTCCTTATATGCCAGTCTGCCTTCCAGGAATCAGTCTGCCAAACCTTTGCTGCACTGTCCCTAGAGCAAGAGTGTGCTTCCTCAGATAAAGAGGCCAAAACTGCACGTAATATTCTTGGTATGTAATTGCAGCAAGACATCCCCACTCCTGAATGCAAATTCTCTCACTATGAAGGCCCTTCTGCTATTTGCCATCTTTACTGCTTGCTGCACCTGCATGCTTACCTTCAATGACTGAAGTACAGGTTTTCCCAGATCTTATTCTACATACCCATGTCTTAATTTATATCCATTCAGTTTTTGCCTTTCCGTTTTTGCTCCCAAAGTGGATAATCTAACATATATCCGTGTAACACTGTATCTGTCTCACATTTGCCCAGTCATTCAGCTTGTCCCAATGACACTGAAGCATCTCTGCATCCTCCTTACAGCTCACCCTCTCATCCAGCTTTGTGTCACCTGCAGATTTGGAGATATTGCATTTGATTCCTTCGTTTGAATAGGTGGGTAGCCGGAGTCTGAGCACAGATCCTTGTGACACACCACCTGAGTCTGCCTTTGGAAAAAGACCATTTATTCCTATCCTTTGATACTTGCTGACCAGTTTTATTTCCATCTCAATATACTACAGCAATCCCGTGGGCTTTAATTTAAAGCACTAATCTCTTATGTGGGATTTTGTTAAAAGCCTTCTGAAAGCCCAAAGAAACCACATCCAGTGGTTCCACCCTCATCAACTGAATGAGTTACATCCACAAAGAATCCCCTAAAAATTGTCAAGTGTGATTTCCCTCTGTCCCTTTCATAAATCCATGCTGTCCCTGTTTGATCTTGCCACAGATCAGCTGTTAAATATTTTATAGTAAAGAGACCTGAAATTCCTCCACCCAGTGAATCCATTGTTCCTGGTATTATGGCAGGGTGTGGGAATGTCCTTAGTCACCTGAGGAGCCTGGTACAACCAGAGAAGCCGGGTTTCAAAACTTACGAAGAAATAGTAGGAATAGTGGCAGCTGAGAGATGAGCACCAACACAGACTCACAACTGCCATTGGTGTGAAAGAGCACTTCACTCAACAGCAAATTGCTGGTATAAATTAGTCGTATGCAGAAACTGCGGCAATAAAGGGCCCATTGAATGGGTGTGTTTGAGAAAGAAATATGAACAGAGTACAGCAAAAGTACTGAAAGTGAAGATTAGGAAAACAATCGACATGGTACAATGACAGCATGGATAATCTGCTAGTTTCACTGGGAGGACCATGGCTGGAAAAAAAATCAAACTCAGTTGGGTTGAACTGAGTTGCTTGTCAGATTCTGAAACTGATTCATTGCAAAATTCTAAAGAAGTGTGCCATTATTTTCATCGGGATCTGGGAGACATGGGGAAGACCTCTGTCGAATTGAAAATCAAGTATGAGAGTCAAGCAAAATGTTGCAAGGCAGGATCAGTGCCTCGTGCAATCAGACTAAAGGTTGAGGCAGAATTAAACCTACTTGACAGGGCTCAGAAAGGATTTCCAATGATGTTGCCAGGGTGGAGGATTTGAGCTATGGGGAGGCTGAATAGACTACTTGGCCTGCAGTTTTGGAGGCTGAGGGGTGAACTTGGAGGTTTATAAAATCATGAGGGGCATGGATAGGATGAATAGCCAAGGTCTTTTCCTTCGAGTAGTGGAGTCAAAAACTAGAGGGCACAGCTTTAAGGTGAAGGGGGAAAGATTTAAAATGAACGTAAGGGGCAACGTTTTCCAAGCAGAGGATGGTGTGTGTAAGGAATGAGCTGCCAGAGGAAGTGGTGGAAGCAGGTACAATTAGGATATTTAAAAAGCACTTGGGTGGGTACATGAATAGGAAGGGTTTAGAGGATATGGGCCAAATACTGGTAAATGGGATTAGATTAATTTAGGATATTCTGTTCGCGTAGATGAGTTGGACCAAAGTGTTCTGTTTCGATGCTGTACGCCTCTATGACACTATGACCATAATTGAGTGACACTGGTCAAGATGGGAATCCTTGAATCCAAAAATGATTGGCCCACACCTATCATTCCACTGATAGATGGAGTATACATCTGTGCTGCTTGCAAGTTCGCTACTAATCCAGCACAGTGTGCTGAGCAGTATGCTTTGCCTGTAATCGATGACCTACTTGTTGGACCAGCTAGAGGTCTGCTTTTCAGTAAGATTGACCTTAGTCAAGTCTATCTCCAGATGAATAGAGATCCTAAGTCACGGGAATACTTGATTATTGTGACACGTAAAGTAGTATTCAAAAACAAGAGATTTCCATTTGAAATCCATCTGTGCTTGGATTATTCTAACATGCCATGGATCAGATTTGAAGTGGATTGAAAGGAGTCCAGTGTTACCAAGACAATATTTTACTCACAGGGAGAACCTAAAAAAGAGCATCCTCACAAGTTAGATTTGAAGAAGTGAGGAAAAATGACTGTGATTTTTTAAAAAAGATTTCCATACAATACTAAGGCCATATCATTGATGCCATGGGATTATACAAGTCCCCTTCAAAAGTAAAAACTGAAGTTCACTGTGGGATGCTGTAAATCAGACACTTAGGAGAGAATGCTGAAGGATTTTAGATTACCCTTGCCAAATGAGTTGACAACAAACAGTCCTTATGTAGACATTTTCTACTTTGAGCAAGTAGGGAACACTCTGGCAACGGTAGGACAAATTAAGAGAGACAGTCAAAATAACCCACGACTACGTGAGTGGTGGGTGTGGTACTGCAAAGGGAGCAACCGGAACTGAAACCACATGTCATGTGGAAGCTAGAACTATCTATACAAGGAGGAGGTCTCCTGTGGGGAATGAGGGTCATCACTCCACCACAGCTAAGGAAACGCACGTTAAAGGTCAGGATCGGGATTCCCGGAAGGTATGTTGCCTCCCTGGTGCCAGGGTCCGGGACGCCTCCGATCGGGTGTATAAGGTTCTAAAAGGGGAGGGCGAAAAGCGAGAAATCGTGTTACATATTGGGATTAATGATATAGCCAGAAAAAGGATTGAGGATATAAAAAGTGATTTCAGAGAGTTAGGATGGAAGCTGCAAAGCAGGACGAACAGAGTAGTGTTCTCTCGTTTACTACCGGTGCCACGAGATAGCAAGGCGAGGAACAGGGAGTGGGCGCAGCTTAACACGTGGCTGCGCAGCTGGTGTAGGAGGGAGGGCTTCAGATATGTAGACAATTGGGATGCCTTCTGGGGAAGGTGGGACCTGTACAAGATGGACGGGTTGCATCTGAACTGGAAGGGGACCAATGTCCTGGGTGGAAGGTTTGCTCGAGCAGTTCGAGAGGGTTGAAACTAGTATGGCAGGTGGGTGGGAACCTGAGCTGTATACCGGAGGTGAGAGTTGATGCAGGTGAGGCAGTAGCAAGAGGTAGACCAGCTAGTGGCAAGGATTTTCCCGGGAAGAAACCAAGGGATCGGTTAAAGTGTGTTTGCTTTAACTCAAGGAGTATCAGGAATAAAAGTGATGAACTTAGAGCATGATCAGTACCTGGTGCTATGATGGTGTGGCCATAACAGAGACATGGGTTTCTCAGGGGCAGGAATGGTTGCTGGATATTCCAGGGTTTAGAGCATTTAAAAAGAATAGGGACGGGGGAGAAAGAGGAGGCGGTGTAGCACTACGAATCAGAGAGGGTATCACAGCTACAGAAGCTTCCATTGTCGAGGAAGATCTGCCTACTGAGTCAGTATGGGTGGGAATTAGGAGCAGCAAGGGAGTAGTCACCTCGTTAGGGGTTTACTACAGGCCCCCCAGTAGCAGCAGGGAGATTGAAGAAAGCATAGGTCGGCAGATTTTGGAAAAGTGCGGACGTAGTAGGGTTGTTGTAATGGGTGACTTTAACTTTCCTAATAGTGATTGGAGCCTCCTTCGAGCAGGAGATTTGAATGGAGCTGTTTTTGTAAGGTGTGTTCAGGAGGGTTTCCTAACTCAGTACGTTGACAGGCCGACGAGGGGAGAGGCCATTCTAGACTTGGTGCTCAGAAACGAGCCGGGGCAGGTATCAGATCTTGGGGTGGGAGAGCATTTTGGTGATAGTGACCATAACTGCCTCACATTGTACAGAGCTATGGAGAAGGAGAGGATTAGACAAAATGCGAAGATATTTAATTGGGGAAGAGGAAAATATGATGCGATTAGACATGAGTTAGGAAGCATGGACTGGGAGCAATTGTTCCATGGTGAGGGCACTATAGACATGTGGTGACTGTTTAAGGAACAGTTGTTGGGAGTGATGAGTAAATATGTCCCTCTGAGACAGGCAAGAAGGGGTAAGATAAAGGAACCTTGGATGACGAGAGCTGTGGAGCTTCTCGTCAAAAGGAAGAAGGTGGATGCTTTGGAGAGGGTTCAGAGGAGGTTGACCAGGATGCTGCCTGGACTGGAGGGCTTATCTTATGAAGAGAGGTTGACTGAGTTCGGACTCTTTTCATTGGAGAAAAGGAGGAGGAGAGGAGACCTAATTGAGGTTTACAAGATAATGAGAGGCATAGATAGAGTTGATAGCCAGAGACTATTTCCCAGGGCAGAAATGGCTGACACGAGGGGTCATAGTTTTAAGCTGGTTGGAGGAAAGTATAGAGGGGATGTCAGAGGCGGGTTCTTTACACAGAGAGTTGTGAGAGCATGGAATGCGTTGCCAGCAGCAGTTGTGGAATCAAGGTCATTGGGTTCATTTAAGAGACTGCTGGACATGTATATGGTCACAGAAATTTGAGGGTGCTTACATGAGGATCAATGGTTGGCACAACATCGTGGGCTGAAGGGCCTGTTCTGTGCTGTACTGTTCTATGTTCTATCTTCTATGTAGCTTACATAAGGTGGACGAAGCTAGGATCAAGATCAGTTCTAGAGGATTACAGGCAGGCGAGGAAAGAGCTCAAAAATGGTCTGAGGAGAGCCAGGAGGGGGCACGAGAAAGGCTTGGCAGAACGGATGAGGGAGAACACAAAGGCATTTTACACTTAAGTGAGGAATAAGAGAATGGTCAAAGAAAGAGTCGGGCTGATCAGGGATAGCATAGGGAACTTGTGCGTGTGGAGTCTGAGGTGGTAGGGGAAGCCCTAAATGAGTTTTTTGCTTCTGTCTTTACGAAAGAAATGAACTTTGTAGTGAATGAAACCTTTGAAGAGCAGGTGTGCATGCTGGAATGGATAGAGATAGAGGAAGCTGACGTGCTGAAAATTTTGTCAAACATTTAAGATTGACAAGTCGCCACGCCTGGACCAGATTTGTCCTTGACTGCTTTGGGAAACGAGAAATGCAATTGCTTTGCCACTCGCGAAGATCTTTGCATCCTCGCTCTCCACTGGAGTCGTACCTGAGGACTGGAGAGAGGCAAATGTAATTCCTCTCTTCAAGAAAGGAAATAGGGAAATCCCCGGCAATTACAGACCGGTAAGTCTCACACCTGTCGTCTGCAAGGTGTTCGAAAGGATTCTGATGGATAGGATTTCTGACCATCTGGAAGAGCAGGGCTTGATTAAATGCAGTCAACACGGCTTTGTGAGGGGCAGGTCATGCCTCACAAACCTTATCGAGTTCTTTGAGGATGTGACTAGAAAGGTTGATGAGGGTCGAGCTGTGGATGTGGTGTATATGGACTTCAGCAAGGCATTTGATAAGGTTCCCCATGGTAGGCTCATTCAGAAGGTCAGGAGGAATGGGATACAGGGGAACTTAGCTGTCTGGATACAGAATTGGTTGGCCAACAGAAGACAGCGAGTGGTAGTAGAAGGAAAATATTCTGCATGGAAGTCAGTGGTGAGTGGTTTTCCACAGGGCTCTTGGTCCTTGGGCCTCAACTGTTTGTAATTTTTATTAATGACTTAGATGAGGGGATTGAAGGATGGGTCAGCAAGTTTGCAGATGACACGAAGCAAGGAGGTGTCGTTGACAGTATAGAGGGCTGTTGTAGGCTGCAGCGGGACATTGACAGGATGCAGAGATGGGCTGAGAGCTGGCAGATGGAGTTCAACCTGGATAAATGCGAGGTGATGCATTTTGGAAGGTCGAATTTGAAAGTTGAGTACAGGATTAAGGATAGGATTCTTGGCAGCGTGGAGGAACAGAGGGATCTTGGTGTGCATATACATAGATCCCTTAAAATGGCCACCCAAGTGGACAGGGTTGTCAAGAAAGCATATGGTGTATTGGCTTTCATTAACAGGGGGATTGAGTTTAAGAGTCGTGAGATCTTGTTGCAGCTCTATAAAACTTTGGTTAGACCGCATTTGGAATAATGCGCCCAGTTCTGGTCGCCCTATTATAGGAAAGATGTGGATGCTTTGGAGAGGGTTCAGAGGAGGTTTACCAGGATGCTGCCTGGACTGGAGGGCTTATCTTATGAAGAGAGGTTGACTGAGCTCGGTCTCTTTTCATTGGAGAAAAGGAGGAGGAGAGGGGACCTAATGAAGGTATGCAAGATAATGAGCGGCGTAGATACAGTTGATAGCCAGAGACTATTTCCCAGGGATAGAAAAGGCTAACATGAGGGGTCATAATTTTAAGCTGGTTGGTGGAAAGTATAGAGGGGATGTCAGAGGCGGGTTTTTTACACAGAGAGTTGTGAGAGCATGGAATGCGTTGCCAGCAGCAGTTGTGGAAGCAAGGTCATTGGGGTCATTTAAGAGACTACTGGACATGCATATGGTCACAGAAATTTGAGGGTGCTTAGATGAGGATCAATGGTCGGCACAACATCGTGGGCTGAAGGGCCTGTTCTGTGCTGTACTGTTCTATGTTCTATGTTCTATGTTCTAACTGTGCCATTGTGGTATTTTCCAGACTAATTGTCCTTCAGCTTATCTCAGTCAGATTGTTTACTAAACTCCATTTAGGAATAATGTTATGCACTTCACTTGGAAATGTATGAGGACTGTGACAGTATATTGGGGAATCCTTGCAAGCGGAGAGAATTTTATTTTCTTTCAGTCCGGGCTGGATATAATTCTTGGATTTGGAGATGAAAGTCCAGGGTTAAACTTTCAGTGTCCTTCTATACACCGCTAATCACCTCCAATATTTCATTTATATAAAATTGAGCTTCATCTGCAAGAGATGTGTTCCAATATTATATCATTATTGTGACTGTCAATTTTGACATTGTTCATTAGGTGCGTACCCTTCATATTGATTGCAGCTCAAGGTCCTTCTGGATGTCAAAACCAAAATGTTGCATTTTCCAGTAAAATTGCAGACATTGAGCGGAAATTCACACTAGGGAGTACTGAAAGGCATGGATTATTTCTCAGTACCGCCCTCATTAATACTTTTTCTACCTGCCAGACAGAAACTAGACTCTCAGAATTACCGAAATGAAATTCTGAGTGGGTGTGTGGTGCTTGCACATTGCTCAATGCTCCTCTGGACCTTCAACTTGGGTAGTAGTCACCAGCATCTGCAGCCACACCCATCAGTAGCACCCCATCTCCACAGTTTTGACATGTGGCATGTTCCAGCCTCAGCACATCTCACATCTGCTTTCAGTACTCTTCTGTACTTCATTGCTGCATTTTGGATTGCAGCAGCCCCCCTCATTGCAGTGCAACTGCCAGCGCACTTTTATATGCAGGAACAGGCACCCATTCGTGTATTGGGCCATGTTGCACATCAGGACACCTTGCTTGAGCTCTCCACTCTCATTTTGTCCCTGCATGAATGCTAACAGCTCCTCTGCCTTGTCTTCATTTGCCTTGTCTTTTTAGGGGTTGCCCCCTCTGCCACATCTCACAGACTCATAATGCTAGTATATTGATTAACTTTTTGGGATCGAGACCAAGCCAGACAGCTTGTCATGTTTGTCAGCAGTCATCAATCAAAGGAGTGGATGTGTTGCTGTTCAGCACCGTGATATGTTGATCTCACACCTGCAGCATGTGCCAGCTGCAGAAGCACAGAACACATTGCATTGTCTCCAACCACATGGTCATGCTTCAGGTTCCGAGGGGAATGGTCTCCAGTCAAGCGAGGCCATTTCAGGCAGCAGATCTAGGTAACTCCAGGGCTTTGTCTGATATCACTCGAGGGGCTTGGATGCAATCAGTTTGCTGCTCAGGATAATCATGGTCAGGACACTGTCCTCACAGGTTGTGAGAAGTCAAACGTTAGACACCTCACTACCTGTGTTGGCTCTTGCTGCCCTACTGTGGGCTGTTTTTCCTGAATGAAACAAAGGGAGGGATTGAGTGAGATGAAATGAGCTGGTGCATTTGTTAGTGCTCATGTATGTTTGGGAAGAGAGGTGAGGTCTCCTGGGTGAGAGCAAGAGGCACAGAGACATAGAGGATTAATAGCCTTGGGCCCTCAAGTAGGCGAGAGCAAGTGAAGACAGACATTGAATGCTTTGGTGAGAATGGTATTACATGAGCTGTGCTGAAGGGTGGTGCAGAATTAGAGAGAGGGTGAATGTGAGGTAGCACAGAACAATGAGGCTCTTCTTCTGTTGGAGCAGGGATCACTGATCTTGCAGCACTGCTGGATGGTTCTTTTGTTGGTTGAGCCTGCATTGGCACTGGACAGCCTTGGATCAGTCTGGCCGAGTCTTGTGTCGTGGCCTCCTGTGCTTGTCCTTGGGAAAGAGGACAGTTCTGCACTGCACCAATCCATCCACCAGGACCTCCAGGTCCCTAACTGTAAAGTAAGGTGCTAATTTCCCCTTTCCTGCCCTGTCTGGGACAAATGCTATGAATGGTACGAGGCAGTTCTGGATTCTGAGCAATTTACTGGTCCACAATAGCCTTCAAACATGGCACGAGTGCCAGTAATACCGGGATGGTCCAGTTACTTTGAGTGGAGAACTAACTAGCGTCGGCTGAGAGAGGCACAACAGGAGCATTGTTGCCAGTTATTGAATAGGTTTGCAACAACAGAGTGAGAAAATTTCTTCGGTCTTTTGGAGAGATACTGTCCTTGCAGTGCAATAAAAATGACACTGAACTGATTCATTCCAGTGTTTTAGACCTGAAGATTTAAGAACAGAATTAGATCATTCAGCCCATTGAGTGGGATCTATCATTCTCAATCCCATTCTCCTTTGTCCATACTAAGCAAGAACATATCTATCTATGCCTGAAATCAACTCTGACTTGGCCTCCACAGCTTTCTACATCAATGAGTTCCACAGATTCACAACTTTCTGACTGAATAAATTCCTCCTCATCTCCATCCTGAAGGGTGGTCCCTTTGACTCTGAGGCTGTGCCCTCAGGCTGTGGTCTCTCCGACTCATGGAAACATCATCTCCGTGTGCACTCTATCCAGGCCTGACTGACCTTCAGTGTGACCCCCTTTGTCCTTCTAAACTCCGTCGAGTACAGACCTAGAGTTCTCAGCCACTCCTCACATGACAGTCCCTTCATCCCCAGGATTATGTTTGAGAACCTCCGCTAGACCCTGACAAAGGTCCGCACATCCTTCCTTAGATAGATGGCCAAAAACTGCTCTTAATATTCCAAATGCAATATGACCGGAGCCTTACACAGCCTCAGCAATACATCTCTGCTCTTGTATTTTTGCCGTCTTGAAATGAACGCTGACATTGCATTTGCCTTCCCAACTGCCAACTGAACCTGCATGTTAAAAGAATCCTGAACTGGGGCATCTTTGTGCTTCAGATTTCTGAAGCTTTTCCCCATTTAGAAAATAGTCTATGCCTGCAATGTCACTTCTCGAAAGACTCTCTGTGACCTCCCAACCCCCTCAACACTGCCTGCCTTTCCACCTATCGAAATGTCATCTGCAAACTTAGCAACAACCCACTATGGACAACAATACCATCAGTTCCTTTGTCCAGATTGTTAATGTATAATGTGAATGGCTGTAGTCTGAACTCTGATGACTGCGGAACTCCGATAGTTGCTGGCTGCCATCCTGAAAAAGACCCTTTTATTGCCACTCTGTGCATTCCGCCAGTTAGCCAATTCTCTGTCCATGGCAGTACCTACTCCCTAACACCGTCAGCTCATTTTTTTTATTTTGAAGCCTCCTGTGTGGGACCTTCTCAAAGGCTTTCTGGAAATCCAAACAGATAAAGTTCAATGGCTCTCTTTGGTTTTAACTCACTGGTTACATTCTCAAAGAATCTAACAGAGACCTTCCCTTGACAAAGTTGTGTTTTCTCAGCCCAATTTAGCATGTATTTCCAAGTATTACCATGTACTTCCAAGTACTCTCCGGCCTCATCCTTAATAATGGACTCTAAAATCTGACCTAATGACCAGCGCCAGGCTAACAGGTCTATAATTTCTTGTCTTTTGCCTCCCTCCATTTTAAACAGGGGCGTTATATTTGCCATTTTGTACTCCTTTGGGACCCACCCTGACTCCAGTAATTCCTGAAAGATCACCAATAACTGCATGGTTTTCTCACTTATCTCCTTCAGAACTCTGGGGGGCAGTCCATCTGATCCATGTAATTTACCATCTTCTCGGAATGAGAGAATTCCTACAGAGCGGAAAGAGGCCATTGGGTCTGCACCATCTCCGCAAAGAACATCCCACCGAGACCCAGCCCTGTGCTGTTTCCCCGCAAGCTCACATTTGCCATGGCTGATCCACCTTGCCTGCACATCTTTGGACTGTGGATGGAAATCAGAGCACCTGGCGGAGACCCGTGCAGACATGGAGAGAATGTACAAATTCCACACAGACCCTTCAGCTTCCCCTGTACCTTCTCCTTTGAGATGGCCACCACACTCACTTCTGCTTCAGACTCCCTTAAAGTTCTACTACTGGTGCCTTCCAACCTGAAGACTGATGCAAAATACTTGTTCAGTTCCTCTGCCATTTCTTTGTTCCCCAACACTACTTATTTGGCCCCTCTTGAAATTTTCTTCGGATTTTCAGGGGTGTTCTCCAATAACAATATCTACTTTATTGTGTTGACAAATTGATTATTTAGATCATCACAGGAACAAAAAGCAAAATTCATCAGTACTCTCAATTCACAATCATATATATATTAATATCACAATCAATGCATTTCCATCAGGTAAGCACGTAGCTGGAACTTTCTAACCCGGCAGTTTTCACTTTTCATTTCTCAGATTTCACTCTCAGACAGAACAGTTGATGTTGACACACTGTTCATTAAAAATAGCGTCCACTGTATTTTTCCCCATGTTGTAGCTCGTGGGCTTGTGTAACCTTAACCCATAGAGTCCATGTTCATTTTCAAGCAAGTCATTCCTTTCGTGATTTCAGGTGTTACATTCAGAAGGGTACCATGCTGCAATTCGAGCCTGCAGTTTCCAGAGTAATCCCAATGTGGAAGATTTTGAAAAGTATGTAAGTTTCCCTAATTTACTTGTCTTTTAGATCCAAACTGATGAAGACCACGGTCCAGATTTCTGTTCTTAACAAGAATGCCTATTTATTACAACTGCATAGATTCTAGCTACAGTCAGATATTTACAAACATTGGACACATATCTGTACAAATTAAAACTGTAAGCCCCCTGTAAACTCATCTTCCTGCAGACAAACATGGAGGGGAGAGGGATAAAACATGGATATTATAGGTGTTAAAAAAAGGCTAAGTAAGCTGTTCAGTGGTCCCTGTTCACAGGATTTGCGAAGATGATCTTGAGGATACAAAACAAATGAATAAATATCCCAGAGCGACTTATTATCTATTAAAACATGTGTTGATGATATGGCATTGCTATGATCATAAAATAGAAGATTGTCCAATTTCCTGTGAGCATTACCGTAGTTTTCATTTGTATTCTCCATATCGGGAACATACTTAATTAGTACTTTACTGATTAAGTGACCTTTGCTCATCTACAGTGTTCAGTTGCAAACAGCCAATATTTTATGATTCTAATTTCGTAACTTTGGTTTGGAATTTTGTCATAGGAAATGTATTTCACCTACATTACCCTGTGTAATTGTAGCCAATCCTCCATTGGCAAAGAAACACAACTACAGAAGTTAATAAAAGAAAGAACTGCATTTATGGAGCTCATTTTATGGTCTCAGGCATAAAAAGTACTTTATAGGCAGCTAAACTACCTTTGAAATGTCGTCACTGATGTAGCATAAGAAAACCTGTTGTATTTAGTCAGAAGTAAAGAAATATGAAATAATAAAGAAAGAAGAAATAGTAAAATAGATATGAAATTATGAATGTAAAGAAATATAAAATCTTCAGCCCTTTGCGAGTGGAGACGTAGAATCAGGAGATGCAGAGTCAGTATGGAGCCTACCAGGGAGGAGGCAATTCTGGATCTGGTGTTGTGCAACGAACCGGATTTGATCAGGGACCTTGAAGTAAAGAAGCCATTAGAGGTAGTGACAATAATATGATAAGTTTTAATCAGCAATTTGAGAGGGAGAAGGGAGAATTGGAAGTGTCAGTATTGTAGCTGAAGAAAGGGAACTATGGAACAATGAGGGAGGAGCTGGCCAAAGTTCAATGGTTCAATACCGTAGCAGGGATGGCAGTGGAACAACAATGGCAGGCATTTCTGGATATAATGCAAAAGGTGCGGGATCAGTTCATTCCAAAGAGGAAGAAAGATCCTAAGGGGAGGCAGGGGCGGCCGTGGCTGACGAGGGAAGTTAAGGACTCTCTAAAGATAAAAGAGAAGTATAACATAGCAAAGATGAGCGGGATGCCGGAGGACCGGGAAGCTTTTAAAGAACAACAGAAGATCACTAAAAAGGCAATACGCAGAGAAAAAAATGAGGTACGAAGGAAAACTGACCAAAAATATGAAGGAGGATAGTGAGGATAACAAAGTGTGGAGCTGGATGAACACAGCAGGCCAAGCAGCATCTCAGGAGCACAAAAGCTGACGTTTCGGGCCTGGGTGAAGGGTCTAGGCCCGAAACGTCAGCTTTTGTGCTCCTGAGATGCTGCCTGGCCTGCCGTGTTCATCCAGCTCCACATTTTGTTATCTTGGATTCTCCAGCATCTGCAGTTCCAATTATCAAGGAGGATAGTAAAAGGTGTGTGGAAAAAAAAATGGTTAAGACTAGAATTGGGCCCTTGAAGACAGAAACAAGTGAATTTATTATGGGGATCAAGGAAATGGCAGAAGAGTTGAGTAGGTACTTTGGAACTGTCTTCACTCGGGAAGACACAAGCAATCCCCCAGATGTAATAATGGCTGAAGGACCTAGGGTAATGGATGAATTGAAGGGTATTTTTTTTTGGCAAGAAATGGTGTTGGATAGACTGTTGGGTCTGAAGGCTGATAAGTCCCTGGGATCTGATGGTCTGCATCCCAGGGTACTTAAGGAGGTGGCTCTGGAAATCGTGAACGCATTGGTAATCATTTTCCAATGTTCTCTAGATTCAGGATCAGTTCCTGCGGATTGGAGGGTGGCTGATGTTGTCCCACTTTTCAAGAAAGGAGGGAGAGAGAAAACAGGAAATTATAGATCGGTTAGCCGGACGTCAGTGGTGGGAACGATGCTGGAGTGAATTATAAAAGATGAAATTGCAACTCATTTGGATAGCCGTAACAGGATAGGTCAGAGTCAGCAGGAATTATGAAGGGGAAATTGTGCCTGACTAATCTTCTAGAATTTTTTGAGGATATAACTGTGAAGATGGACAAGGGAGAGCCAGTGGATGGGGTGGACCAGGACTTTCAGAAAGCCTTTGATAAAGCCCCACAGAGGAGATTAGTGAGCAAAATTAGGGCACATGGTATTTGGGGCAAAATACTGGCTTGGATTGAAAATTGGCTATCTGACAGGAAACAAAGAGTAGTGATAAACGGGTACCTTTCGGAATGGCAGGCGGTGACCAGTGGGCTACCACAAGGTTCGGTGCTGGGACCGCAGCTGTTTACAATATACATTAATGATACAGATGAAGGCACTAAAAGTAATATTAGCAAATTTGCCAATGACACAAAGCTGGGTGGCAGTGTGAAATGTGAGGAGGATGTTATGAGAATACAGGGTGACTTGGACAGGCTAGCTGAGTGGACGGATGCATGGCAGACGCTGTTTCATGTGGATAAATGTGTGGTTATCCATTTTGGTGACAAGAACAGGAAGGCAGATTACTATCTAAATGGAGTCAGGTTAGGTCAAGGGGGAAGTACAACAAGATCTAGGTGTTCTTGTACATAAGTCAATGAAAGCGAGCATGCCGGTACAGCAGGCAGTGAAGAAAGCTAATGGCATGCTGGCCTTCATAACAAGAGGAATTGAGTATAGGAGCAAAGAGGTCCTTCTGCAGCTGTACAGGGACCTGGCTTAGAAGGACGAGAGGGTGTCTGATTGAGATGTATAAGATTGTTAAAGGATTGGATACTCTGGAGGTAGGAAGCATGTTTCCGCTGATGTGTGAGTCCAGAACCAGAGGACACAGTTTAAAAATAAGGGGTAGGGCATTTAGAACAGAGTTGAGGGAAAACTTCTTCACCCAGAGAGCAGTGGATGTATGGAATGCTCTGCCCCAGAAGGCAGTGGAGGCCAAGTCTCTGGATAGTTTCAAGAAAGAGATGGATAGAGCTCTTAAAGACAGTGGAATCGAGGGTTATGGGGATAAGGCAGGGACAGGATACTGATTGTGGATGATCAACCATGATTATAATGAATGGTGGTGCTGGCTCGAAGGGCCGAATGGCCTACTTCTGCACCTGTTGTCTATTGTAAAAGTTAATTGTATAAGAATGATTAAGACGGTCCCATATTTCTGGTGTTGGCAGCTTGTTCAGATAGGGAAAGCAAGGTTGATCTTGATTCTGAGATAATAAAATGTGAGGCTGGATGAACACAGCAGGCCAAGCAGCATCTCAGGAGCACAAAAGCTGACGTTTCGGGCCTAGACCCTTCATCAGAGAGGGGGATGGGGGGAGGGAACTGGAATAAATAGGGAGAGAGGGGGAGGCGGACCGAAGATGGAGAGTAAAGAAGATAGGTGGAGAGGGTGTAGGTGGGGAGGTAGGGAGGGGATAGGTCAGTCCAGGGAAGACGGACAGGTCAAGGAGGTGGGATGAGGTTAGTAGGTAGCTGGGGGTGCGGCTTGGGGTGGGAGGAAGGGATGGGTGAGAGGAAGAACCGGTTAGGGAGGCAGAGACAGGTTGGACTGGTTTTGGGATGCAGTGGGTGGGGGGGAAGAGCTGGGCTGGTTGTGTGGTGCAGTGGGGGGAGGGGATGAACTGGGCTGGTTTAGGGATGCAGTAGGGGAAGGGGAGATTTTGAAACTGGTGAAGTCCACATTGATACCATATGGCTGCAGGGTTCCCAGGCGGAATATGAGTTGCTGTTCCTGCAACCTTCGGGTGGCATCATTGTGGCAGTGCAGGAGGCCCATGATGGACATGTCATCAAGAGAATGGGAGGGGGAGTGGAAATGGTTTGCGACTGGGAGGTGCAGTTGTTTGTTGCGAACTGAGCGGAGGTATCTGATGAAGGGTCTAGGCCCGAAACGTCAGCTTTTGTTCTCCTGAGATGCTGCTGGGCCTGCTGTGTTCATCCAGCCTCAGATTTTATTATCTTGGATTCTCCAGCATCTGCAGTTCCCATTATCACTGATACAATGTGTATATCCCATGCATTATGTTCCTATTATTGAGTGTGTGTTTTTTGCGTGTGTGGACCTATTGATCAACTGGAATTTTTGATTATTCAGCTCATTCCTGGTACCACAGGTGCTGTTTAACAAAAGGTTTTCTGTATTAGTATATTTCTGTATTTAGTCACTGCCACGATGAGTGTTAAGTCATAACTTGGTCTGTGCAGAATCTGCACAGTGCATTCCTGCAAGATAAATGATGCGCTACATATGTATGATGCTATTGTTTCTCAAAGGCACTAACCTTAGCAGCTGTTTTTGTGACCAATAATGTTTTTATCATTCGCACTGGGAAAAATATTTGGAAGTGCTGTATGACTCTACTGCTCACTTGCAGCAGTGATAACGCTGAATGTGAGGTAATGTTTTTGCCCATTTGTTGGTCTGTTGGTCAGCAATGTATCTCACAAACTAATGGGCATATTTCATTGAAAGCTGGTACGTAAGGGTATGGTCCAAGGAAGAACTGATTAGTTTTTGACAGATCCAGATTTATTTCTCTATTTTTTAAAGCAACAGTTAAAATTGGTCGGATAGGCAAATGATCATCTTTCTGGAATATTATTGATTGATTTAGAATGTTGTGGATTGTGTCAGCCCTGATAGGAGAATTTGTCATAACTATCAAAATATGAGCAGATTTTTGAGAGCAGATTATCAAATTGGCCTGAAGCTTTCTCAGTGAGATGGAAGCTTTTAATAAAAGGATTTATTTTGTCGGCCTTGCATTTACAAAGAATCAGTCAAGTGGAGAAATGCCTCAAAGAAAAGCTGTGTAATTATAGACTCATGGATGTTTTTTGCACAGGAGGAGGCCGTGCAGTCCATAGTTCCTGCACTGCTCAACAAAGATCTGTCCACATTGAACTCACAGTACATTGCTTTCCGTTTTGATTGTTTGGCTCATAGCCCTGGAGCCGACGGCAACACAAGTGAATATCTAAATACTGCTTAAATATTCAGACACTTTCTGAATCAGTCACACTTTCAGTCAGTGAGCTCAGGACTCCCACCACACTGAGAAAATAGGTTCTCCTCAACTCCCCTCTTAGCTTTCTACCTGTGAACTTCAATCTATGCCCCCTGTGTATTGACATGTCTACGAATGGAAAAAGCAGCTTCCAGTTATCCTTTCTATGCCCTTCAAAATTTTAAACATCTTTACCAGGTCCCCTTGTCTGCTTCAATCTTGGCATCGGTCAGATGGGCAGGTCAGTGGCAGATTGATATAGCCTGAAGAAGGATTAAGATAAGAGAGTACTTAATGTGGCAAAGCCTGTCGTGCCCGATGGAGGTCAGCAACGGCAGTCAGCAGTGAAGTCCACTGGCAAGGATGGGCGGGCCTTAGCCCAGCGCAGGGGAATACGAACCGTCATGGGGGAAGCCTCGTTCAGAGTGTCTGAAAACTCGTGGCTTAAGAAAGGACTGTAATGTTTGACTTTTTAAACTTTTGTTTTTATTTTTCTACTGTTATACTAAGAAGACTGTAGTGCTGAACTTTTTAACGTATTCAATTATTTTTATAACATAGAGCATGGAACGGTACAGCTCAGTACAGGCCCTTCGGCCCACGATGTTGTCCCGAACTATTGCCCTCATCCTAAGGTCTGTCTCACCTCCACCACTACCTTATCCTGTCATCCATGTACTTGTCTAATGGCCGATTAAATGCCCCTAATGAGGCCGACTCCACTACCCTCTCCGGCATTGCGTTCCACTCCCCTACGACTGAGTAAAGAAGGATGGATAAATTTTCTACATTTGCAACTGAAATTTCGTACCGAGGTACTTTGTACCTGAGATGGCACCGTCTGAGGTGGCATTGTACTATTGTACCCTGTATTGAATATGTGTGATAATAAAACCTAAGTCTAAATCTAATGCATAGCAGGACACTGGGAAGCTTAGAGGAGAAAAGGGATCCTAGGGTGCTTGTTCATAAATTCCTGAAGGGGTCAGGTCAGGCTAGTAAGGGTTGTTACAAAGACATATGGGACATCTCCCTTTATCAGATGGTAAGAGTGGGGAGGTCACTTTGTGCTGTTTAAAAGTTTGGTTAGGCCACAGCTGGAGTTGTGTGTGGCATTTTGGTCACCACCCATCAGGAAGGATGTGATTGCACTGGAGGGAATGAAAAGGATGTTGCATATGTTGGAGCATTTTAGCTGTGAAGAAAGGCTGGAAAAATTCAGATTATTTTCTGTGAAGCAGAGAAGTTTTCGGGGTTGAGTGGAGGTCCTGACAGAGGCATATAAGATTATGAGAGGTAAAGATAGGTTGAGTAGAAAGCATTGTTCCCCTTAGTTAAATCATCAATAACGGTAGGGCATAATGTTGAAGAGAAACACGGGAAATTTAGCGGAGGTTTGAGGAAAATCGTTTTCATCCAGAGTGTGGTAAAGGTCTGGAATGCATTGCCTGGGAGGGAAGTTGAAACAGGAAACCTCACAACCTTTGAAAAGTACTTGGATGAGCACTTGTAATGTCATAATATTTTTGAGAATGGTCTAGTGTGTAAAAATGGGACTAGTATATGTCGCAGTGTTTTTTTTAGAGGTACAGCCTTAGTGGGCCGTGGGACCTCTTCTCTACAATATGATTCCATGAGAACCCCCAGCCCAGGCAGCATCTTGGTTTTTTTCAGTAATGTCCAGGATCACACCCTTCATAGTGTGATCCCTTGCCTTGTTAGCCCTCCTGAGTTCGTCAGCTCACACTTTTCCTGGTTGAGTTCCAATTGCTGTGTCCAGCTGACCAGTGTGCTGATCTCCTCCTGAAGTTTATTCTTTCTGTCTGTCAACCAATTTTGGGTCCAGTGTACCACTTTGCCTTTGATCCCATGGCTGTTATTTACATGACCATTCCGTCGATATTCTCCTCACTAAATTAGTCATTCGCTAGCAACACGGTCATACACACTGTGTTTAAGCCCAAATGATGAATCTCGTTGACAAATTTCAAGGGCCCTTGTGGCAAGCCCTGCACAACCCCACTCAAAGCAAGCATTCTGTCAAATAGATATCCCTCTCCCATCAATCACCCTGTGCTCTCTGCCTCAGCCAGTTTTGGCTCCAGCGTGCGTCTTTGCCTTTGATCCCGTTGACTGTTGCTTTCTTGATCAGTCTGCCAAGGGGGACTTTACTAAGTCCACATCAAATGCATAAGCTCATCAACACTCCAACATCTCCTCAAAAAAGGATCAAATTTCTGAAACGTGACCTCATCTTAACAAATCCATACTGACTATCCCTGATTAGTTCATGGAAGTACATTCTACCCCTAAGAATGCCTCTTTATAGCTTCTCCAGTGCTGAGATTATTCTGTCTGGCCTTTAATTTCCTGGTTTGTTCCTCTCTCCATTTGTTCATCGTAGGACAATGTTCATTGTCCTTCATGACTTCACGTGTGACTGACAAGGGTTTGAAAATTGCTGACAGGGGCCCAGATATCTCCTCCCTCACTTCCCTTGCTCGCTGGTATACATTTCAGTACGGCCTGTAGATGTGTCCACTTTTAAATTTGCTAAACCAGCTGCATCTTCCGATGTCTAAACTTCTGATGTTCCTAGGTCCTCTGCCCTGATATCAATACTTGCAGTGTCCTTTTCCATTGTAAAGATTGACACAAAATATTCATTGAGGACAGTGCCGATGTTTTCCAGGTCCACACAAAGATTACCACTGTGAAATGAACAGGAGATATTAGAGAGGTTTGAGATTGACAATCAAGAAAGAAATTGACAAAATGACTTCCTTGGAGAATCATACAACATACATTGTCCATTGGTGCCAAGAAACAGAAGTTTTTGTTTCCACAGTTGTTTGCAAATAGCCAATCAAGATCATAAAATAATGTTTCAACATAATTTACAAAGCAAGGCATTTGAGGAAGATGTATTGGATGTATTGAACTCTTAACTACCTCCCTTAAGTTTAGGAGTATCAAGTTTTTTCTTATGGATAACTTTTGCAGACCTCTTCAAACAAGGAGCTGAACCCACAGATTTATGTGACCAACGAAGCCTGAGCCTTTTGCTTCACAATGCAGTCCAGATCCCTCGGCAGCTGGGTGAGGTACCTTCATTTGGAGGCAGCAACATTGAACCAAGTGTCCGCAGTTGCTTCCAACATGTAAGTGTGCTCTGCGCCACTTCAGAAGGTCAAGCGGGTCTACTTGCCAGTATGAATTTTGTGCTCATTTTCGGTTTGAATTAGTTCCAGTGGCCAACATGTACCACCACTAATCCAAGGCTATCATGTTTATAAATAGTCAATGTTTTTAATCATTAATTTAATAAAAACAATGTCAGAAACCCCAATGATAGTGTATTAGATATGTCTGAGGATAGCGGATGTAAACTTGACATAATTAATCATGCAGCTGATCTTTTATTTTCTTCTAGGGCCAGAACAAACCAGAGATTGATGTTAAACACTTTGTAGAGTGGATGAGATTGGAGCCTCAGTCCATGGTGTGGTTGCCTGTTCGACACCGTGTGGCAGCTGCTGAAACTGCAAAACATCAGGCTAAGTGTAACATCTGCAAAGAGTACCCACTCGTAGGTTTCAGGTGAGATGTGCAAACCAGCAGAAAGTTAGAGGGAGTTAGTTTTTAAAGAAAGCTTTTACTTTAGATGTTCTATTAGAAACTCCATCAGTCAACAACACAACTGAGATCATCACAAAACCCGAACAAATTCATGGACCAGAGAAGTAATTAGGACAAATTAAGTATCAACTTCTTTACCTTAATTTTTTGTGAGAGGTGAGTGCTGCATGCTTTTGGTATTTTGTTCGCAGTTGCATTGATCACAGACACTGTGGCTCAGAACGGATTGTGACTCGACTTCCGGTTGGTTCTGTAATTTGCAATTATTGGGAATTTACAGAAAGGCCTTTTTATTAGTCCTGTAATCAGTGTGTGTGCATCCTATGAAAGTGATTGCTGTGTTGTTGCTAAATGATCGATAAAACTTCTTGTCCATAACTAGTAAATTAAATTGCAGATTTGGACAGGATTTCTAAGGGGTAAATTGAACCTTTTTGGTTAACTATTCTCCTACATTTCTAAGATTGGCCATCTTGGAGAAGGTGCGTGTTACTGCCATTGATCTGATCAAACAATTCTCTGTCTAAGAAGAACTGGAGTGAGAGCCCAACTGTGGATGAAACTATGACTGCCGTAACTAAATCAAGAGCAACAGCGACCCGGAGTCAATTGAATTCCATCTGAAGCTTGAGGAATGGTGGCCTAACTCTGAAGGCCAAGATCTGTTAGCTTTTCATGGACTATGAGGAACAGGGCAGGATTTCACAGAATCTTTAAGATGCCATATCTTGTACAAAACTGAAGGAGAAATGTCAGATTGCTCAAAGAACCATGAGATCACCAGCCTTTGCGTTGCTGGGAAGATTCTGGCAAGGTTACTTCTGAATAGGTTTATACCACCATGGCAAATGAAAACCTTCCATGCGAAGGGAACTTTGTGAAAATGTTGGAGAGAGACAGAGCAGGACCAATTTACAATAACGATTCCAGGGTTGAGATATCTCATTATGAAAATTGATTAGAGGAATTGGGACAGCTTTCCTCGAAGATGCTGAGACTTAGAAGAGATTATTTTGAATCTTGCAAAATCATTTGAGGTCTGGTCAGAGTAGACGAGGGGAAGACTTTGCTATTTGTGACAGAATTGAGAATAAGATGCAGAGGTTTGAAGTGATTGACTAAAGAAGTAACTGCAGTGTAAGAAATAGCTTTATCACAGTCTATAGAATGCATTACCTAGAGGAGGCAGTTTCAGTAAAAGATCAAGAAAGCATTAGTTGATTAATTAAAGACAAATAATGTGCAGGTTAAGGAAAAGGCACTAATTTGTGATATGTATTTGGAGAGCTAGTTCAAACATGATTGACCAAATGGCTTCCTTTTACTGTGATTTGGACTTAAAATTAATTTAAAGAAAAGTGTAATTGGCTCTGGGACACGGCGGAAAAGGGTGAGGTAAACAGGACGTGAGTGATCGGAGACTTGACAGTTCGAGGGACAGATAGGAGATTTTGTAGCCGCAATCAGGAATCCAAACACAGAACTTGCATGAAAGAACAAAGAAGAGGAATAGATTCAGTTGCCCCGAGCGAAGACTGTGACCACACCTTCACCCGCTGTGGGAGAATCTGCCTGATATGAATGAACCAACCACCAATAGGTCCGCAACCAATAAGCACAACTTTCCTCGCGTGTTCATCCAGTGAGAAGCACCAAGAGGAAGGCAGCCTTTTTCCTACATTTTGTAAGCTTGACCATTTGGGAAGAGAGCCCCCCTTCTCTGACATTCTGTTCTCTAAAGATCAAATGTATGGGTTCCTGATGTTGCGTGAGGCCAGTGAACTTCCACAATTCTACCACACTTTTGCTTCCAAATCTATTTCTTTCCTTACCATCTTCTCATGTTTCATCTTCTCAATCTACCGTCTGTCTGTATTTCTTCCGAATGTTGTTCAGAAAAGTAATTCCTTTCATACCTTTAACTTCCAAATTATGTTTATTCCTCACGGAAACTGGTATTCTGCTTCACTTTATCTATTGCCTTGAAAATTCTGGACTAATCTGTAATTGACAGTGAGTTTCCTGTTAGCAGTGCTATTTACAAGAGGATTAACTGAACTTAACCACTTCAGTGCATAATTTAATATTGCCTTGCATATCTCCAAAAATTTTAAGAGCCTGCTGTTTGTACTTTTATGTTGGTTTTCATGGCTATTTAGTTTCTGCTCACACATTTGAGTGCTTGCTGAGTCTCAGAGTTTGGCTTCATGACTGGAATCCTGAAGGCAATATCCTCTGTTTTGCACCATCTCATCGTATTGATGACCTACATTCTGTATGCAGTTCTATCCATTCATCTGTTGATAATTTCACACTACATTCATCAAGTCCTTCCATTTCATTCGAACATTTTCCATTCTTGCAAGGGATTTGGCTATCACTGGTGAAGTTATCATTTGTTGTCCTTCACTAATTGCCGTTGAACTGAGTGGATGGCTGGGAGGGTGGTTCAGAGCTACCTACATTGCTGTGGCTCTGCAGCCACATGTAGTGGTGTAAGGATGATCGAATACTCCCCGAAAGGACATGAGTGAATCGGATGGATTTTTACCAACATTTGTTGATAGTTTCATGATAGCGTTGCTGGAAATAACTTCTAGTTCTGGGTATTTTTTATTGAAATGTAAATTTGACCAGCTACAGTGTTGGAACATGAACCTACATTCTCCAGAGCATTTAGCTCAATGATATTGCCACTATACCACTGTGACTCAGCCATTATTGCAGTTTATTTCTTCGCTATTTCTTCTCTTTCCCTGGAGTACTTCCCTTCTGCTGTCTGAGCTGAAAATGTGTGTCCTCCTCCTTCAGTATTGCCTTTACAGCTTCACATGTTACAATCGCTGCTCGTCAGATTTACCTTTTCCAGGAAGATTCTGGCAAGGTTACTTCTAAATAGGTTTATGCCACCATGGCAGATGAAAACTTTCCATACTATGGGAACATTGCAGAGCAGAAGCAATTTAAATAATTCCAGGGATGGGATATCCCATCATGAAAATTGACTGGGGGAGTTGGGACAGTTTTCCTCGACTTTCCTAGCATTTGTTTCTCCCCACATAATTTTGCCGTTTCTTCAAAATAAAAAAAATACATAATTTAACTACTTAACTTGCATTCCTTGGATGGTTAAAAATATCCAAACAAAAATGAACATTTCTCTTACTTCTTGTTCTTCCTTTATAGGTGCCGCAGCCTCAAACACTTAAATTATGACATCTGCCGAAGCCGTTTCTTTTCGGGACGCACATCCAAGGGGCACAAGTTACATTACCCAATGGTGGAGTACTGCACTTCAGTGAGTAATACATTGTTCCACTTGATAGAATTGTTCCGATCTGTGGAAACTTAGGGATTTAACCATTTAAATACAATCTGCCCTCAAAGTTGAAGTAGTTTGCTAAAATGATAAAAGGACAACAGCTTAAATCAGGCTTCAATACCAGAAATACAATGTTGTGCAGAAGCTCTTTGAGGTCAAGTTGAGGCTCAAGGAGGGATATGTCATCACGCCCACCCTTTTCTCCAGCTTTGTCACCACCATTCTTAATCTCATCAAGAACAAGCTTCCCAGTGGCCTGGACAGGATGGATGGAAAACCTTTTCACCTCAACCAGTTGAAATCACAGAAGAAAATGACACTGACCTCGCTTATGGAACTTCAGTATGTGGTTCACAATGTCATTTCCGCTCGCAGAAGTCTTCAAATCTCCCTTAAGGCCTTTGCAGAAGTATACTGAAGAATTAGCCTCAACCTTAAATTTGCCACCCAGGTTGATGGGATTGTTAGGAAGGCATACCGTGTGTTAGGCTTCATTGGTAGAGGGATTGAGTTTCGGAGCCTTGAGGGCATGTTGCAGCTGGACAAAACTCTGGTGCAGCCGCACTTGGAGTATTATGGACAGTTCTGGTCGCCGCATCATAGGAAGGATGTGGAAGCGTTGGAAAGGGTGCAGAGGAGATTTACCAGGATGTTGCCTGGTATGGAGGGAAGGCGTTATGAGGAAAGGCTGAGGGACTTGAGGCTGTTTTTGCTCGAGAGAAGAAGATTAAGAGGCGACTTAATAGAACCATACAAGATGATCAGAGCATGAGATAGGGTGGACAGTGAGAGTCGTTTGGCTCGGATGGCCATGTTTGACACGGTGGGGCATAGGTTTAAATTGAGCGGTGATAGATATAGGACAGAAGCCAGAGGTAGGTTCTTTACTCGGAGAGTAGTAACGGCATGGAATGCCCTGCCTGCAACAGTAGTAGACTTGCCAACTTTAAGGGCATTTAAATGGTCGTTGGATAAACATATGGATGACAATGGAATAGTGTAGTTTTGATGGGCTTCAGGTTGGTTTCACAACATCAAGGCCGAAAGGGCCTGTACTGCGCTGTTATGTTCTGTGTTCGAACCTCAAGATGACTCAAATCCTTTACCAATCTGTCGAGTTGTGGCCCATCTTTTCATCAAAATTAATAGAGAAATCCTCCCAAATGTAGAACATTTCCCTTAGATGGGACGCTCTCTCTTTTTTAAGGCTGACATCGATACAGAGATTCTAACATTACGTCCAATCTGCGAGTGGCACCTTTGGACTCCTAAGGATGAGAATGCTCAATTGTGACATCTGTGCTGATCGCAAGATCCTTGAGTTCAAGGCATGCATCGTTCAGCCTCTTCTATATGACTGTGAAACCTGGATAGCATAGAGCTGCCACTTCAAGACCCTTTCAGCACAGTTTTGTCATGGATTCTCCACATCAGCTAGGAGGAAAAACCTCCTAGCATCAGCATTGATGCCATGATGATTTGAAACAAACCCCATTGGGCTGGCCATGTACTTTGGATGCCTAAGTTATGAATACCAAACTAAATTTTTGCCAACTCAAGGAAGGCATCTGATCAAGAAGTAAAAGGAAGCATTTCAAAGACCTTGAAATGTTCCTTCAAGAAATACTACATCGAGGTCAAAGTATGGGATATCCCCATTCAGAAGAAACCAACTTGGTGAATCTCCTGTATGAAGGCACATAATTCTTCAACGGCACCAGACGAGAAGTTGAAGTGTGGGAAAGGAACTGGAGAAAGGAATGCTGGTGTTCTCAAGGCCAAGACCACTTCCATCACACTGAAAGACCTCCTAAACATGTGGTCAGATATGTGGCTCTAGTTGAGGCTAATCAACCCGCACAGAGCTCATGACCTGTGATATGGAATTTCCAAGCTGGGCAATCATAGTCATCAGCCAGTGATGGCTCTTAATATTGTGCAGAATGTGATTTGATCACAAATGAGTACTGTGTGTAGCTTTGAGCATTGCCACAGAAAGACCAGGTTTTATAGAATAATCAGAATGGTGCTGCATGAGAAACTGGAATTAGGAGGAGATAGGTGATACTTAATTGTTATTTGTTTCTGGGCCATTAGCATCGCTAACTGGGCCAGCATTTACTTCCCATCCTTCGTTACCCTTGTAATTGGTGAATCAATGTAGCCCATGTGCTGTAGGTAGACTCAGTCAGTCAGGGGCGAATTTCCAGGACTTTGACCCAGTGGTAGTGAAAGAACAGCAATATATTTCCAAGTTGAGATGGTGAGTGGCTTAGACAGGGTGTTGTAGGTGGTGCTGTTCCCATATATCTGTTACGCTTGCCTTTGTAGATGAAATTTGTCATAGGTTTGGAAAGTCCTATCTCAGGATCTTTTGCAGATTTCTCAGTGCATCTCATAGATGGTGCACACTGCTGCTATTGAGCACTGCAGGGAGGAGGCTGCTTTTTCCTGGATGGTGTCGAACTTCTTCAGTGCTTTTGCAGCTGCACCCATCTCGGCAAGTGGGGATTATTCCACCATTCTTCTGACTTGTTCCATGTAGCTGGTAGACAGGCTTGGGGAATCAGGAGGTGAGTCACTTGATGCAGTAATCGGAGCTTTGGGCCTGCTCTAGTAGCCACTGCATTTAAATAGGAAGTCCAGTTGAATTTCTGTTCAGTGGTAAAACCCGGGATTTTGATAGCGGACAATTCAGTGATGGTGACACCTTTGAATGTCAAGGGACAATTTATGGATTTTCTCTTCCTGGAGATGGTCATTACCTGGTATTTGTGTAGTATAAATGCGACTTGCCAATTACCAGCCCAAGCCTAGACATCGTTCTGGCTTTGTTGCATTTGGATATGGGCAGATTCAGTATCTGAGGAGTGGTGAATGATGCTGAATATTCTGCTATCCCTGGTGAACATCTCCACTTCTGAGCTTATGATGGAGAGATGATGGGATAAATCAGCTGAAGATGGTTAGGCTTCGGACTGTACCCTCAGGACCTCCTGCAGGTGACCTCCAACAACCAAAATGCCAATCATGAGAGGCGATGACCTAATGGTATTATGACTAGACTATTAATCCAAACACTCAGGTAATGTCCTGAGGACCTGGTTCAAATTCCACCATGGCACATAATGGAATTTAAATTCAATGAAAATCTGGAATTAAGCGTCGAATGATGATCGTAAATCCATTGCCAATTGTCGGAAAAACCCATCTGATTCACTTATGTTCTTTAGGGAAGGAAACTGCGTGGCCTGGTGTGGCCTACATGGAACTCCAGATATCAGTTGGGCAATTTGGGATGGGCAATAAAAGCTGGTCTAACCAGCAATTACCTCTTTCCGATTAAAGAATGAAAAAATATCGTCCTCTGTACAGATATTATTCCAACCAGTGGTGAGTTTCTGCTGGATTCCCACCAGCTCCAGTTATGCGAGCGCTCTTTGAAGACACACTCGGTCAAATGTAGCCATCCTTAGCTCACCTCGGGAATTCAACTCTTTTGACCATGTTTGAACAAAAGCTGTAATGAAGTCAGGAACTGATGAGGTGGCAGAATTGAGGATCTTGTACAGGGATCCGAGGGATGTGGCATATCGAGATTTCCAGAAAGAATTTGACCAGTTGCTGCATAAAAAAGTGAACCAGAAGGTTAGATCCAAGGGAATTAAGGGTAGAATATTGGTTTGAATAAAGGGCTGGCTAACTGACAGAAAGCTGAGTGTCAGGATAAATGAGTCTTTGCCTGGATGGTGAATTGTTACTGGTGGGTTGCTGCGGGGTTCAGGTCTCTGACCTGAACTATTTGTAACGTAAGCAGAGACAAAATGTAACATAACAGAATGCATGGATGATTCTGAAATAGATGGGAAAACAGCCTGTGATGTGAAATAAAACAGAGACAGCTGAATATTGACAGGCGAGGAGAATGGACCAGAATCTGGCAGGTGGTTAATGTGGATAAGCACAAGGCTTGCCTATTTTGTCCATGAAAAAAAGGGCGAATTTTTATTTAAATGGAGGGAAGGTTCAAAGTGTGTCAGTGCAGAGTTGTCTGGCTGTCTTTGTGCATGAATAGCTGAAAGTGGGTATGCAGGAAGAGCATAGCATAAGAAAGGCAGATGGAACTCTGGCATTTATCACCAAAGGACTGGATCATTAAAGTAACACAGTGTTTTTCCGAACACATTGGG
This sequence comes from Stegostoma tigrinum, assembly GCF_030684315.1. Lineage (NCBI taxonomy): Eukaryota > Metazoa > Chordata > Chondrichthyes > Orectolobiformes > Stegostomatidae > Stegostoma > Stegostoma tigrinum. The sequence continues at coordinate 81,273,603 of NC_081365.1, forward strand.
TGTTGGTGAGACCAAAGTATTGTGTCCAGTTTTGATCCCCTTACTGAGGATGGATACATCTGCACTGGAGGCAGTTCAGAGGAGGTTGGACTGATTGATTCCCGGGATGAAAGGGCTGTCATATGAGAAGTTGCTGAGTAGCTTGTGCCTGTACTTGCTGGTGTTCGAAAGAGTGAGGGGGTGGTTCTGATTGAGGTATATAAAATAGTAAAGGGGATTGAAAAGATGGGCATTGAGCACATGTTCGCCATAGTGGGACAAGTCTCAAACAAGAAGCTGTAGCTATCGAGTGAGAGATGGAATGTTCAAAATGGAGATGAGGAGAGAGTTGTGAATCTGTGGAATTCATTGCCCCTGAATGCAATGGAGGCAGCACCAATCGACCGATTCAAGAAAGAAATAAATATGTTTCTGATGAAAAATAAGGAGAAAGGGCCATGGGGAGCAGGCAGGAGAGTGGAGTTGAGATCAGGAAAGGATCAGCAACCACGGCTAACAAGATAAGTCAGGGACAGGATGAAAGCAAAAGAAAAAGCACAAAATGTGTTGTGGTTAGTGGGAAGCCAGTGGATTGGGAAGCCTTTCGAAAACTAGCGGCGGACATGTAAAAAGGCAATAAGGGGGAAGATGATGAAATTTGAGGGCAATATTAACGAGGGTAATATGGAAAAAAATTGCATGAGTTTTTTTCAGCTAGAAAAGGTATGAGAAAGGCAAGAGTACAAATAAAGAGAACAAAGAAAATTACAGCACAGGCACAGGCCCTTCGGCCCTCCGAGCCTGCTCCGATCGAGAGCCTCTGTCTAACCTGCCACCTATTTTCTAAGGGTCTGTGTCCATTTGCTCCCTGCCTATCCATGTACCTGTCCATAACACCATAAGACATAGGAGTGGAAGTAAGGCCATTCGGCCCATCAAGTCCACTCCGCCATTTCAATCATGGCTGATGGGCATTTCAACACCACTTCGCTGCACTCTCCCCATAGCCCTTGATTCCTTTCGAGATCAAGAATTTGTCGATGTCTGCCTTGAAGGCATCCAACGTCCCGGCCTCCATGCACTCTGCGGCAATGAATTCCAAAAGACCACCACTCTCTGGCTGAAGAAATGTCGTCTCATTTCAGTTTTAAATTTACCCCCTCTAATTTTAAGGCTGTGCCCACGTGTCCAAGTCTCCCCGCCTAGCGGAAACAACTTCCTAGCGTTCACTCCTTCTAAACCATACATTATCTTGCAAGTTTCTATTAGATCTCCCCTCAACCTTCCAAACTCTAACGAGGACTATCCCAGGATCCTTAGCCGTTCATCATACGTTAAACCTACCATTCCAGGGATCATCCGTGTGAATCTCCGCTGGACATGCTCCAGGGCTAGTATGTCCTTCTTGAGGTGTGGGGCTCAAAATTGAACACAGTATTCTAAATGGGGCCTAACTAGAGCCTTCTAAAGCCTCAGAAGCACATCGCTGCTTTTATAGAACATAGAACATAGAACAGTACAGCACAGAACAGGCCCTTCAGCCCACAATGTTGTGCTGACCATTGATCCTCATGTATGCACCCTCAAATTTCTGTGACCGTGTACATGTCCAGCAGTCTCTTAAATGACCCCAATGACCTTGCTTCCACAACTGCTGCTGGCAACGCATTCCATGCTCTCACAACTCTCTGTGTAAAGAACCTGCCTCTGACATCCCCTCTATACTTTCCACCAACCAGCTTAAAACTATGACCCCTCATGCTAGCCATTTCTGCCCTGGGAAATAGTCTCTGGCTATCAACTCTATCTATGCCTCTCATTATCTTGTATACCTCAATTAGGTCCCCTCTCCTCCTCCTTTTCTCCAATGAAAAGAGACCGAGCACAGTCAACCTCTCTTCATAAGATAAGCCCTCCAGTCCAGGCAGCATCCTGGTAAACCTCCTCTGAACCCTCTCCAAAGCATCCACACCTTTCCTATAATAGGGCGCCCAGAACTGGACGCAGTATTCCAAGTGCGGTCTAACCAAAGTTTTATAGAGCTGCAACAAGATCTCACGACTCTTAAACTCAATCCCCCTGTTAATGAAAGCCAAAACACCATATGGTTTCTTAACAACCCTGTCCACTTGGGTGGCCATTTTAAGGGATCTATGTATCTGCACACCAAGATCCCTCTGTTCCTCCACGCTGCCAAGAATCCTATCCTTAATCCTGCACTCAGCTTTCAAATTCGACCTTCCATAATGCATCACCTCGCATTTATCCAGGTTGAAGTCCATCTGCCACCTCTCAGCCCATCTCTGCATCCTGTCAATGTCCCGCTGCAGCCTACAACAGCCCTCTACACTGTCAACGACACCTCCGACCTTTGTGTCGTCTGCAAACTTGCTGACCCATCCTTCAATCCCCTCATCCAAGTCATTAATAAAAATTACAAACAGTAGAGGCCCAAGGACAGAGCCCTGTGGAACCCCACTCACCACTGACTTCCAGGCAGAATATTTTCCTTCTACTACCACTCGCTGTCTTCTGTTGGCCAGCCAATTCCGTATCCAAGCAGCTAAGTTCCCCTGTATCCCATTCCTCCTGACCTTCTGAATGAGCCTACCATGGGGAACCGTATCAAATGCCTTACTGAAGTCCATATACACCACATCCACAGCTCGACCCTCATCAACTTTTCTAGTCACATCCTCAAAAAACTCGATAAGGTTTGTGAGGCATGACCTACCCCTCACAAAGCCGTGTTGACTGTATTTGATCAAGCCCTGCTCTTCCAGATGGTCATAAATCTTATCCCTCAGAATCCTTTCTAACACCTTGCAGACGACAGACGTGAGACTTACCGGTCTATAATTGCCAGGGATTTCCCTATTTCCTTTCTTGAAGAGAGGAATTACATTTGCCTCTCTCCAGTCCTCGGGTACGACTCCAGTGGAGAGCGAGTATGCAAAGATCTTCGCAAGTGGCGAAGCAATTGCATTTCTCGCTTCCCAAAGCAGCCGAGGACAAATCTGGTCCGGGCCTGGCGACTTGTCAATCTTAATGTTTGGCAAAATTTTCAGCACATCAGCTTCCTCTATCTCTATCCATTCCAGCATGCACACCTGCTCTTCAAAGGTTTCATTCACTACAAAGTTCGTTTCTTTCATAAAGACAGAAGCAAAAAACTCATTTAGGGCTTCCCCTACCTCCTCAGGCTCCACACACAAGTTCCCTATGCTATCCCTGATCGGCCCTACTCTTTCTTTGATCATTCTCTTATTCCTCACGTAAGTTTAAATGCCTTTGTGTTTTCCCGGATTCCTTCTGCCAAGCCTTTCTCGTGCCCCCTCCTGGCTCTCCTCAGACCATTTTTGAGCTCCCTCCTTGCCTGCATGTAATCCTCTCTAGCTGAACTTGACCCTAGCTTCCTCCACCTTATGTAAGCTACCTTCTTCCTTTTCACAAGAAGCTCCACCGCTCTCGTCATCCAAGGTTCCTTAATCTTACCCCTTCTTGCCTGTCTCAGAGGGACATATTTACTCATCACTCCCAACAACTGTTCCTTAAACAGTCTCCACATGTCTATAGTTCCCTTACCATGGAACAACTGCTCCCAGTCCATGCTTCCTAACTCATGTCTAATCGCATCATAGTTTCCTCTTCCCCAATTAAATATCCTCCCATTTTGCCTAATCCTCTCCTTCTCCATAGCTATGTAGAATGTGAGGCAGTTATGGACACTGTCACCAAAATGCTCTCCCACCACAAGATCTGATACCTGCCCCGGCTCGTTTCCGAGCACCAAGTCTAGAATGGCTCTCCCCTCGTCGGCCTGTCAACGTACTGCGTTAGGAAACCCTCCTGAACACACCTTACAAAAACAGCTCCATTCAAATCTTCTGCTCGAAGGAGGTTCCAATCAATATTAGGAAAGTTAAAGTCACCCATTACAACAACCCTACTGCGTGCACACTTTTCCAAAATCTGTCGAGCTATGCTTTCTTCAATCTCCCTGCTGCTATTGGGGGGCCTGTAGTAAACCCCTAACGAGGTGACTACTCCCTTGCTGTTCCTCATTTCCACCCATACTGACTCAGTAGGCAGATCTTCCTCGACAATGGAAGCTTCTGTAGCTGTGATACCCTCTCTGATTAGTAGTGCTACACCCCCTCCTCTTTTTCCCCCGTCCCTATTCTTTTTAAATGTTCTAAACCCTGGAAGATCCAGCAACCATTCCTGCCCCTGAGAAACCCATGTCTCTGTTATGGCCACAACATCATAGCACCAGGTACTGATCCATGCTCTAAGTTCATCACTTTTATTCCTGATACTCCTTGCATTAAAGCAAACACACTTTAACCGATCCCTTGGTTCCTTCCCAGGAAAATCCTTCCCACTAGCTGGTCTACCTCTTGCTACTGCCTCACCTGCATCAACGCTCACCTCTGGTATACAGCTCAGGTTCCCACCCCCCTGCCATACTAGTTTAAACCCTCTCGAACTACTCGAGCAAACCTTCCACCCAGGACATTGGTCCCCTTCCAGTTCAGATGCAACCCGTCCTTCTTGTACACGTCCCACCTTCCCCAGAAGGCATCCCAATTATCTACATATCTGAAGCCCTCCCTCCTACACCAGCTGCGTAGCCACGTGTTCAGCTGCGCCCGCTCCCTGTTCCTCACCTCGCTATCTCGTGGCACCGGTAGTAAACCAGAGAACACTACTCTGTTCGTCCTGCTCTGCAGCTTCCATCCTAACGCCCTGAAATCACTTTTTATATCCTCAATCCTATTTCTGGCTATATCATTTGTGCCAATATGTAACACGATTTCTGGCTGTTCGCCCTCCCCTTTTAGAACCTTATACACCCGATCGGAGACGTCCCGGACCCTGGCACCAGGGAGGCAACATACCTTCCGACTCTCTTATATTCCAACTCTCTTGAGATAAACAACAACATTACGTTCGCTTTCTTAATTACGGACTCGACCTTCAAGTTAACTTGTAGACAATCCTGGACCAACACTTCCAGATCCCTTGGCACTTCTGACTTGCGAATTTTCTCACCGTTTAGAAAATAGTCCATGCCTGTATTCTTTTTTCCAAAGTGCAAAACCTCACATTTACTCACATTGAATTTCATCAGCCATTTCCTGGGTCACTCTCCTAAACTGTCTGCATCTTTCTGCAGCTTCCCCACCTCCTCAGTACGACCTGCCTGTCCACCTATCTTCGTATCATCGGCAAACTTCGCCAGAATGCCCCCAGTCCCTTCATCCAGATCATTAATATAAAAGGTGAACAGATGTGGCCCCAACACTGAACCCTGCAGGACACCACTCGTCACCGGTTGCCATTCTGAAAAAGAGCCTTTTATCCCAACTCTCTGCCTTCTGTCAGACAGCCAGTCCTCAATCCAAGCCAGTAGCTCACCTTGAACACCATGGGCCCTCACCTTGCTCAGCAGCCTCCTGTGAGGCACTGTATCAAAGGCCTTTTGGAAGTCTAGATAGATAACATCTACTGGGTTTCCCTGGTTTAACATACTTGTTACCTCTTCAAAGAATTCTAATCGGCACGACCTCCCCTGACTAAATCCATGCTGACTTGTTTTAATCTGACCCTGCACTTCCAGGAATTTAGAAATCTCATCCTTGACAATGGATTCTAGAATTTTACCAACTACTGAGGTTAGGCTAATCGGCCTGCAATTTTCCATCTTTTGCCTTGATCCTTTCTTAAACAAGGGAGTTACAACAGCAATTTTCCAATCATCTGGGACTTTCCCTGACTCCAGTGACTTTTGAAAGATCACGACCAAAGCCTCCGCGATTTCCTCAGCCACATCCCACAGAACTCTAGGATGTAGCCCATCGGGGCCAGGAGATTTATCAATTTTTAGACCCTTTAGGTTTTCTAGCACTTTCTCTTTTGAAATGCCTACCGTACTCAACTCTGCCCCCTGACTCTCCCTAATTGTTGGCATACTACTCATGTCTTCCACTGTGAAGACTGACGCAAAGTACTTATTGAGTTCTTCAGCTATTCCCTGATCTCCCATTACTAGCCTTCCAGCATCAATTTGGAGTGGCCCAATATCTACTTTGGCCTCTCGTTTGTTTCTTGTGTATTGAATGAAGCTTTGACTATCATTTCTAATATTACTAGCTAGCCTACCTTCAAAATGATCTTCTCCTTCCTTGTTGCTCTCTTTGTTATCCTCTGTCTGTTTTAGTAGCCTTCCCAATCTTCTGATTTCCCAGTGCTCTTGGCCACTTTATAGGCTGTCTCTTTTTCTTTGATATATTTCCTGACTTCCTTTGTCAGCCATGGCTGTCTAATCCCACCCCAGATAATCTTTGTTTTCTTTGGCATGAACCTCTGTACTCTGTCCTCAATAACACGTATAAACTCCTGCCATTGTTGGTCTACTGTCTTCCCCGCTAGGCTCTGCTTCCAGTCGATCTTTGTCAATTCCCCTCTCATGCCCCTGTAATTACCTTTATTTAACTGGAATACCATTCCATCCGATTTTGCCTTCTCTCTTTCAAACTGCAGACCGAACTCTCCCATATTATGATCGCTGCCTCCTAAGTGTTCCCTTACTTTAAGATCTTTTATAAAGTCTGGCTCAGTGCATAGCACCAAGTCCAGAATAGCCTGTTCCCTTCTGGGCTCCATCACAAGCTGTTCCAAAAAGCCATCCTGCAAACATTCCATGAACTCTCTTTCTTTGGATCCACCAGCAACATTATTCACCCAATCCACCTGCATGTTGAAGTCCCCCATGATCACCGTGACCTTGCCTATCTGACGTGCCCTATTTATTTCTTGGTGCATCTTGCGCCCCTCATCCTGATCACTGTTAGGAGGTGTGTACATAACTCCCATTATAGTTTTTTTTGCCTTTGTGGTTCCTCAATTCTACCCACATAGACTCCACATCTTCTGACCCTATGTCATTTAGTGCCGTAGATCTCATTCCATTCTTAACGAACAAGGGAACCCCACCCGCTCTGCCCACCTCCCGCTCTTTTCGATATGTTGTGAATCCTTGGATGATTAACTGCCAGTCTTGAGCTCCCTGCAACCATGTCTCTGTGCTGCCTACCACATCATAATCATTCAAGAGGATTTGTGCTGTTAATTCATCTACTTTGTTGCGAATGCTAAGAGCATTTAGATGAAGTGTCTTAATGCGAGCTTTCTTATCAATATGAGAGAGGTTGGACATGCCAAGATGCCTTAAGTTATCCTTCCTTTTTGCTGTATTCCTAGTCTGCCTCGAGCTTAAATCCACCTGTACACATGCTATCCTGTTGCTTATCTTTCCATTTAACTCCATACTCTTTCACTTTCCCTTCCCCCCGACTCACGAGTTTAAAGTCTTACTGACCACCCTATTTATCTTTTTCGCTAGAACACTGGTTCCAGATCGGTTCAGGTGGAGACTGTCCCGATGGTACAGATTCCCCCCGGTTCCAAAACTGATGCCAATGCCCCATGAAATGGAATCCCTTTTTCCCACACCAGTCCCTTAGCAACGTGTTGACTTCCCTAACTTTGTTTTCCCTATGCCAATTGGCACGTGGCTCGGGCAGTAATCCAGAGATTATGACCCTTGAGGACCTGTACTTCAATTTCTTTCCTCGTGTTTCATAATCCCTGAGCAGGTCCTCCACCCTAGCTTTGCCTATGATGTTAGTCCCAACGTGGACCACAACAACCGGATCTTCCCCCTCCTGCTCCAATATCCTTTCAACCCGGTCGGAGATGGCTCGCACCCTGGCACCGGGCAGGCAACACACCATGCAGGACGCCCGATGCAGCTTGCACAGGATACTATGTGTCCCTCTAGTTATAGAATCCCTGATAACACCTACCTGTCTTTTTGCTCCCCCCCTCTTGAATGACCTTGTGCGCCACGGTGCCATGGTCAGCTGGCTCATCCTGTCCACAGTCCTTTTCCTCAACCGTACAGGGATCAAGAATCTCATACCTGTTGCAGGTATCTGTCCAGATATATCTGAAAAGACGCTAATGTGTCTGCGTCTACCAGCTCCGCTGGCACCGCGTTCCAGGCACCCACCACCCTCTGTGTATAGAACTTTCCACGCCTATCTCCCTTAAACTTTCCTCCTCTCACTCTGAACTCATGACCCCTAGTAATTGAGTCCCCCACTCTGGGGAATAAGCTTCTTGCTATCCACCCTGTCTCTCCCCTCATGATTTTGTAGACCTCAATCAGGTACCCCCAATCTCCATCTTTCTCATGAAAATAATCCTAATCTACTCAACCTCTCTTCATAGCTAGCACCCTCCATACCAGGCAACATCCTGGTGAACCTCCGCTGCACCCTGTCCAAAGCGTCCATGTCCTTTTGGTAACGTACACAGTACTCTAAATGTGGCTGAACCAAAGTCTTATACAACAGTACATGACCTGCCAACTCTTGTACTCAATACCCCATCCGATGAAGGAAAGCATGCCGTATCCCTTCTTGACCACCCTCTTCACCTGGCTTGCCACCTCCAGGGAACAATGGACCTGAACACCCAGGTCTCTCTGTTCATCAATTTTCCCTAGGACTTTACCATTTACTGTATAGTTCGCCCTTGAATTAGATCTTCCAAAATGCATCACCTCACATTTGCCCGGATCGAACTCCATCTGCCATTTATCTGCCACACTCTGCAGTCTATCTATATTCTGCTGTAATCTCTGACAGTCCCCCTCACTATCTGCTGCTCCACCAATCTTAGTGTCATCTGCAAACTTGCTGATCAGACCACCTACACCTTCCTCCAAATCATTTACGTATATCACAAACAACAGTGGTCCCAGCACAGAACCTTGTGGAACACCACTGGTTACAGGTCTACAATTTGAGAAACTCCTTTCTACCACTACTCTCTGTCTCCTGTTGCCGAGCCCATTTTTTTTTATCCATCGAGCAAGCACACCCTGGACCCCATGCGACTTCACTTTCTCCATCAGCCTGCCATGGGGAACCTTATCAAACACCTTACTGAAGTCCATGTAAATGACATCTACAGCCTTTCCCTTTCAATCAACTTTGTCACGTCGTCAAAGAATTCTATTAAGTTGGTTAGACATGACCTTCCCTGCACAAAACCATGTTGCCTATCACTGATAAGCTGATTTGCTTCCAAATGGGAACAGATCCTATCCCTCAGTATCTTCTCCAGTAGCTTCCCGACCACTGACGTCAGGCTCGCTGGTCAATAATTACCTGGGTTATCCTTGCTAACCTTCTTAAACAAGGCGACAACATGAGCAAGTCTCCAGTCCTCCGGGACCTCACCCGTGTCTAAGGATGCTGCAAAGATATCTGTTAAGGCCCCGGCTATTTCCTGTCTCGCTTCCCTCAATAACCTGGTATAGATCCCCACCTTAATGCCTTTTTGGAGACCCAACACTTCATCCTTCCTTGTGTCAACTTGACCTGGAGTAAGCAAACATCTATCCCTCACATCACCATCTGTCATGTCCCTCCCCTTGATGAATACCGATGCAAAGTATTCGTGAAGAATGTCACCCATTTTCTCTGACTCAGTGCATAACGTTGCTTCTTTGTCCTCAAGTGGGCCAATCCTTCCTCTAGTTACCCTCTTGCTCTTTATATATGAATAAAAGGCTTTGGGATTTTCCTTAACCATGTTTGCCAGCAATATCTCATGTCTTCTCTTAGCCCTCTTCATCCCTCGTTTCAGATGCGCTCGAAATTCCCCGTGTTCTTCCAAAGATTCATCTCTCTTCAGTCGCCTGGACCTAATCTATGCTTCCTTTTTCCTCTTGGCTAGTCTCACAATTTCATCTGTCACCCATGGTTCCCTCATCTTGCCTTTTCTGTTCCTCATTTTCACAGGAACATGTCTCTCCTGCACGCTAATCAAACTCTCTTTGAAAGCCTCCCACATATCAAATGTGGATTTACCTTCAAACAGTTTCTCCCAATCTAACTTCCCCAGATGCTGCCAAATCTTGGTATAGTTGGCCTTCCCCCAGTTTAGAACTCTTCCTTTAGGACCACTGCCATCCTTGTCCATGAGTATTGTAAAACTTAGGGAATTGTGGTCGCTATTTCCAAAGTCACTCCCTGCTGTAATTTCAACCATCTGGCTGGGTTCATTCCCCAGCACCAGGTCCAGTATGGCCCCTTCCCGAGTTGGACTACATACACACTGCTCTTGAAAACCCTCCTGGACACACCTTACAAATCCTGCTCCATCTTGACCCCTAACACTGAGTGAATCCCAGTCAATGTTGGGAAAATTAAAATCTCCCATCATCACCACCCTGTTTCTCCTACATCTTTCCATTATCTGTTTACATATTTGTACCTCTATCTCACGCTCGCTGTTGGGAGGCCTGCAGTACAGCCCCAACATTGTTACTGCAGCCTTCCTATTTCTGAGTTCTACCCATATTGCCTCAATGCTTGAGCCCTCCATGGGGCCCTCCTTCAGTACAGCTGTGATATCGTCTTTGACCAGTATTGCAACTGATATTAAAAAGTAGACAGTAGATCACTGGAAAAGGAGGCTGAAGAATCAGTATGAGGAATGAAGAAATGGAAGAGGAACTGAACAGGTACTTTGTATCAGTCTTCATGGTGGAAAACACCCATCGCATACTAGAACTTTGAGAGTGAGGGGCAGTGGTGAATATAATAGCCATAACTAAGGAAAAGGTGCTCGGGAAGCAGAAAAGTCTGAAGGTGGACCAATCACCCCTGGACCAGATGGACTGTACTGCAGAGTTCTGAAGGAGATAGCTGAGGAAATTGTTGAGGCATTAGTGGTGATCTTTCAGGAATCACTGGAGATAGGGAGGATCTCAGGGATTTGGAAAATGGCTAAAGCAACACCCCTGTTTAAGAAAAGAGAGAGGCAGAAGAAGGGAAATTATAGGCCAGTTATCCTGACCTCAATCATTGGTAAGATTTTAGAGTCCATTATTAAGGATGAGATTGCAGAGACCTTGGAAGTACATGACAAAATCGGGCTGAATCAGCACAGCTTCATCGAGGGGAAGTTATACTTGACAAATCTGTTAGAATTCTTTGAGTAGAAAGTGAGCAAGTTAGACAAAAGGAAGCCAGTGAATGTGATTTGTTTGGATTTCCAGAACGCTGTTGAGAAGGTACCAAATAAGATGAGAGCCCATAGTGTTTGAGCAAGGTACTGCCATAGATAGAGCATTGGCTGACTGTCAGAAGGCAGAGAGTGTAGATAAAGGGGTCTTTTACAGGATGGCAGCTGGTGACTAGTGGAGTCCCGCAGGGATCAGTGTTGGTACCACAACAGTTCACGTAATACCTTAATGATATGGACGAAGCAACTGAGACATTGTTGCTGAGTTTACAGTCGACACAGTGACAGATGGAGGGACAGATAGCAGTGAGGAAGTTGAAGAAGGACTTGCATAGGCTCGGAGACTGGGCAAAGAAGTGGCAGACAGAGACTGTGTGGGACACTGTGAGGTTATGTGCTTTGGTAGGAAAAATGGAGGCGTAGATTATTTTCTAAATGAGAACAGGCATTTGAGGTCTGAAGCACAACTGTCCCTCGTTGCCCTTGAGAAGGTAGCAGTTAGTTTCCTTCTTGAACTGCTGAAAGTACATTTGCTGTTGGTAGATACAATGCCACTAGGGAGGGAATTTTGGATTATGACCCAGCATGTTATCAGCTGAGCCTGAACATTGTCCAGTTCACTCTGCACAAAATAACCCTTTTTACCCCTGGAATTAACATAATGAACATTCTGAGAACTGCTGTTGTAAGCATATCCTCGCTTAATAGACCAAAACTGTACGCTGTGCTCCTTGAGTGGCGTCACCAATGTCTTGTGTGGAAAGATTTTCACTCCTTCCCTCCTTGAAATAAAGATTTGCACCTCACATGCCTTCTAAAATACATGCTGTGCATAGAAGCTAAATTTTTGTGCTTCATGTACGCCTTTTGGAAATCCAAATTAACGACATCTGCTAATTTCGCTTCAACGACCCGGTTTGTTGAAGAATTAGAATTCCTTGAAGTAGAAACTCAAATGGATTCACCATATTTTTAAATTTATCCTTTTCACTTAACTTATCAAATCTGCCTGAATATGATCTAAATGGTTTGCTGCTGCCTTCTCAATAATAAATTCTAGCAATTTCCCAATGACAAACTTTAGACTAAGTAAATTCGTACTTCGCTGCAGTCTGCTGGGATCTTTCCACAATCTAGAAAAGATTACAGCCAATACATCCATTTGGGCAGCACGGTGACTCAGTGGTTAGCTCTTCAGCCTCACAGCGCCGGGGCCCGGGTTCGACTCCAGCCTTGGGTAACTGTCTGTGCGGAGTTTGCACATTCTCCCTGTGTCTGTATGGGTTTGCTCCATGTGCTCCAATTTCCTCCCACAGTCCAAAGATGTGCAGGCTAGGTGGATCGGCCATGCTGAATTGCCCATCGTGTTCAGTGGTGTTTGGGTTATAGGGGTGGGGTGGGATGCTGCAAGTGGCGATGTGGACTTGTTGGGCTGATGGACCTGTTTCCACACTGTAGGGAACCTAATTTAATCTCACCTCTGCAGTCAACTCTTATAATCCTCCATGTTATCATCTAATTTAGTCTGAAGGGATGCCTGAGAACTAATGAAGTGAGGGAACAGGTTTTATGTCTGTATTAATTGAGGATGAATTGAGTGTGAGTTGGTTGTATAAATATGGGAGCTAGTAATTAGGGGTTGAAGTTTATGGAGTATTATTAAAAGAAATAAAGCTGTGATGGTACGATGTGGGGTTGGACTCTTTGCATACCTGGGTTCCAAGTCTTCAGGTCCAGGGAACCTGTTAACTTCGTCTTCTCAGTTTTCCTCAATGTTTCCTTGAGGATTTCCTTCTCCCTTTCGCTCCCTACTTTTCGCCCATTGATATTTTTTGCATGTTTTCTACTGTGAAATCAGATGGAAAATATTGGTTCAAAGCTTGTGCCATTACCCTCATTTCCCATCATGAATTCCCCAGTCTCACCCTCTCATGAGCCATTATTCACTGTCTTTACTCTTTTCCTTTTGATACACTTGTGGAAGCCTTTACTGTATTTATATTAATGTCTCCCTCATTATTACTTTGGTCATCTTTTGTTCACATCTGAAATATTTCCAGTTCCACAATTTTCCAATCTTTCTTTCAATTTATACTATCTTTAACTTTGTTAGATAACAACAGATGGCACCATGGTGCATTCTAGCTGTACATCCTTTCATTCTAAATTGACAATATTTTTGTTCAGAGTTATGAAATATCCCCTGAAACATCTGCCATTGTTTCTCTATGGTCTTAAACAGATATTAAACAGTTTCAGACCGAATTCTCAACCTCGTCCTTGATGTAAAATTCTACCACATCCTGATCATTCTTATCCAGAGAATCCTATACTATTGATGAGTTGTATCTCAAAACATACTGTCAGGTCTAAAATATCTTAATCCCTGCTTGGTTCCAGTGGTACAGTTTTAAGACTCCAAATGCATTCTGTGAATATATGCTGAGGGGTAGATAACTGCTCTTAACATCAAGGTGCCGTTCAACCAAATATGACATCAAGGAGCCGTCGCAAAGCTGCAGTCAGTAAGAATCAGGTGAAAAACCCTCTGCCGGCTGGAACCTTACCATAAAGGAAGTGGTTGTGGTTGTTGGAAGTCAGTTGCCCCAACTCCAAAGCATCACTGCGGGGGTTACGTAAATTTGTGCCCTGAGCTCAACCATCTTCAACTATTTGATCAAATGCCATCCCTCCGTCAGAAGGTCGTACGTGGGGATGTTCTCAGTTGATTGTGTCATGTTCAGCACCACTCATAGCTCCTCAGATGCTGAAGTAGTCCATGTCCACGGAACATAAGTGATGAGAAGCAAGTGGTAGTTGTGCTGTGCAACTTACGGGCAATGAACGTCACCATTAAGGAGAATCTAACCATTGCCCCATGACTTCCACTCCTTTACTGCCAATATTCTGAGGCTTATCAGGTTTCCAGAAACTGAATTGGACCAAACTTATAATTATTGTGACGACAAGAGCAGGTCAGAGGTTAAGAATTCTGCAGTGAATAATGAGCCCCCTACCTACACAAAGCCTGTCCACCATCTATCAAGCCCAAGTCAGGAATGTAATCTCCACTGGTCAGGACTGGTGCAGCTCCGTCAACACTCAGGAAGCTTGAACCATATGGGACAAAGCAGCCTGTTGGATTGGTCCCCCACCCACCACCTTCAACATCTGTTCTATCATCACTAATGCATAATTAGTGCCCCATGCAAGTTTCCCTCCAAGCCACACACACTATCCTGACTCGGAACGATATCACTGTTCATTAATAGTCATTGAGTTAAGATTCTGGAGCTTCTTTCTGAACAGCACTGCTCTAAGGACTGCAGTTATTCAAGAAGGCAGCTCACCACCACCTTCTCCAGGGTAATTGGGCTTAGCCAGCAACATCCACATCCCGTGAATAAAAAAGAATCTTCCAGACTACCTGTGCCAATTGAATTCACAGTTTATTGTAACATCTTTCTGACAAGATCCCATTACTTCTTGGTTTATAGCCTCTCTGCTATCCTGGACTGTATCTTCTGTCAGGGGATCTGTGAATCTGAAACTGTCACAGCCGTGACTTCTTTCCTTTGCTGTTCCTTATCTCCACCCAAACTGATTCTATATTTTGCCTGGGAGCCAGTTTGCTCAGTTGGCTGGTTTATAATTCAGAATGATACCAACAACATGGAATACTACACTGTCTGAAGTTACAATGAAGGAGTCTCCTTCTCAACCTGTCTCCTCATCTGAGGTGTGGTAACCTTCAATTTAAACCACCTCCAGATATCTCTCTTGACTGTGAGAGCAGCCCTGTGGTCCCACCTGGGACTATAGTGACTTTGAATCTCCAAACCAAGATAATTTCTCACCAATGTATTGATCTCATCTTTGACACAATACAGAAAACCAAAAAAATTAAACCCAATGACATGAATTTTGGATCACATGGCAAAATTGGACAAAAAATGCACTATTGTTAAAATAATTAGCAGTTCAACCAGAAAGGCCACTAATGTGAATCCTGCATCTGTGTATCATTTGAAATTATTTAATTGGATAGTTCTAGTATTTGGCCACAAGATGGAGAATTCTGCTCAGGTGATGTTGTAGCCAGAAGATAGAAAGATGATAGAAATGTTTGGAGAGATATGGGCCAAGCACAGGCAGGTGGAACTAGTTCAGTTTGGGATTGTGATCAGCATAGACTGGTTGGACCAAAGGATCTGTTTTCATGCTGTCTGACTCTATGAAACTGAAGCTTAATTGTCTGAAACTCACATTCAGACATATCTAACTTTATCATAATCTTACAGAAAGATAGCCGACTTTATCCCTCAGAGTTGCAGACTCTTCAATTTTACATCTTCAAAGACATTTAGCAGGGAGAGCATGGATTATAGAGTGAGTTGAGTAGATTGGTTCATTGTTAATTCTGAACTAAATTCGATTTATTTTACATTTTTAGACAACATCAGGTGAAGATGTGCGTGATTTCACCAAGGTGCTGAAAAATAAGTTCAGATCAAAGAAATACTTGGCCAAGCATCCTCGTTTGGGTTATTTACCAGTACAAACAGTCCTAGAAGGTGAGAACCTTGAGATGTAAGTTTATTGATGTGAGATTTACTAATGTATCAATGCCCAATTGGGAGTTGACAAATATTGCAGCATTATTCATTCTGCAGCTTAGCAGGAGAGTGAGGTTGTCCATTTGCGCATATGTCAGAAGTACACAATACAAAAACAAGGGGGGCTTAATGATATCATTGGCCCTCTCGCCTTCAAAACAGTGTAGTTACTCAGAGAGTGCATCTGCTGAGGACTTGTTGATACTGTCACTAACGTGCAACCTTCCTTGATATCTTTCTCTGTCCTCCAGTTCTGTCTTTAAAAACGACAATCAATTACCCGCTCCTGAAAAGAAAAGAACCTTTGGCTGAACAAGAACAAAGAACAGTACAGGCCCTTCGGCCCACAATGTTGTGCCGACCTATTATCCCACTAAGATCAAGCTACCCTGCATACCCTTCATTTTACTGTCCTTCATGTGCCTATCCAAGAGTCGCTTAAAAGTCTCTAAATGTATCTGACTCCATTACCACTGCCAGCAGTGCATTCCACACACCCGCCACTCTCTGTGTAAAGAACTTAGCTCTGACATCTCCCCTCCTCCTTCCTCCAGTCACCTTAAAATTTCTCCCCCTCGTAATAGTCATTTCTGCTCTTGGAAAAAATCTCTGACTATCCCCTCCAGCTATGCCTCTCATCATCTTGTATACCTCAATCAAGTCACCTCTCATTTTTCTTTGCTCCAATGAAAAAAGTCCTCGCCCCCGAACCCTTTCTCCTAAGACCTGCCATCCATTCCATGCAGCATCCTGCTAACTCTCCTCTACACCCTCACTAAAGCTTCCACATCCTCGCTGTAATGAAGCAACCAGAACTGAAGGCAATATTCCAAGCGCTGATCCATCCCCACGAACTAATGCTCGATTACAAATCCCTTTCCTCTTGATGCTTTAAATTCATTGCTGTCTTTCGTGTAATTTCATATTTGAATTCACTGGATCAACTTGCCCCTGCATTCCTGAGATGGTCACAGCGACTTGCCCCCCGGCAGTCCTGTCCCGCTCACAGTGACTTCTACCCGCAGTCCTGATCTGCCCGAAGTGACTTCTCCCCGCAGCCCTGACCCGCTCAGAGGGACTGGCCCCCGCAGCCCTGACCCGCTCACAGAGACTGGCCCCCGCAGCCCTGACCTGCTCACAGGGACTGGCCCCCACAGCCCTGACCTGCTCACAGGGACTGGCCCCCGCAGCCCTGACCCGCTGACAGGGACTGGCCCCCGCAGCCCTGACCCGCTGACAGGGACTGGGCCCCGCAGCCCTGTCCCGCTCAGAGGGACTGGCCCCCAGCAGTCCTGACCCGCTCACAGCGACTTGCCCCCCGTAGCCCTATCCCACTCACAGCGTACTGACCCCCGCAGCCGTGTCCGGCTCACAGGGACTGGCCCCCGGAGCTGTGACCCGCTCACAGCGTACTGCCCCCCGCAGCTGTGTCCCGATGACAGGGACTGGGCCCCGCAGCCATGACCCGCTCACAGGGACTGGCCCCCGCAGACGTGTCCCGCTCACAGGGACTGGCCCCCGCGGCCCTGACCCGCTCACAGCGACTTGCCCGTCGCAGTCCTGTCCCGCTCACAGCGTACTGCCCCCAGCAGCCGTGTCCCGCTCACAGCGGACTGGGCCCCGCAACCCTGATCCGCTCACAGGGACTGGGCCCCGCAGCCCTGACCCGCTCACAGCGTACTGTCCCCCGCAGCCCTGTCCCGCTCACAGGCACTGGGCCCCGCAGCCCTATCCCGCTCAGAGGGACTGGCCCCCGCTGCCTTGACCCGCTGACAGCGACTTGCCCCCGCAGTCCTGTCCCGCTCACAGCGTACTGCCTCCCCGTAGCCGTGTCCCACTCACAGGGACTGGCCCACGCAGCCCTTACCCGCTCACAGCGACTCGCCCCCCGCAGTCCTGACCCGCTAATAGGGTACTGCCCCCCGCAACCCTGTCCCGCTAACAGGTACTGGGCCCCGCAGCCCTGTCCCGCTCACACGGACTGGCCCCCGCAGTCCTGACCTGCACACAGCGACTTGCCCCCCGCAGCCCTGACCCGCTCACAATGACTGGCCCCCGCAGCCCTGACCCGCTCACATGGACTGGACTCCGCAGCCCTGACTGGCTCACAGGGACTGGCCCCTGCAGCCCTGACCCGCTCACGGGGACTGGCCCCCTGCAGTCCTGACCCGCTCACAGGGACTGGCCCCTGCAGTCCTGACCCGCTCACAGGGACTGGCCCCCGCAGCCCTGACCCGCTCACGGGGACTGGCCCCTGCAGCCCTGACCCGCTCACGGGGACTGGCCCCCTGCAGTCCTGACCCGCTCACAGGGACTGGCCCCTGCAGTCCTGACCCGCTCACAGCGGCTGGCCCCCACAGCCCTGACCCGCTCACAATGACTGGCCCCCGCAGCCCTGACCCGCTCACAGGGACTGGCCCCCTGCAGCCGTGACCCGCTCACAGGGATTGGCTCCCGGCAGTCCTGTCGCGCTCACAGCGATTTGCCCCCGCAGCCCTGAACCGCTCACACCGCTTTGCCCCCTGCAGTCCTGTCCCACTGACATGGACTTGCCCCCGCAGCCCTGAGCCGCTCACAGGGACTGGCCCCCGCAGCCATGAGCCGCTCACAGGTACTGGCCCCCGCAGCCCGGACCCGCTCACAGCGATTTGCCCCCTGCAGTCCAGTCGCTGTCAGAGGGACTCGCCCCCGCAGCCCTGACCCGCTCACAGGGACTGCGCCCCGCAGTCCTGTCCCGCTCACAGGGACTGGCCCCCGCAGCCGTGACCCGCTCACAGGGATTGGCCCCCGCAGTCCTGACCCGCTCACGGGGACTGGCCCCCTGCAGTCCTGACCCGCTCACAGGGACTGGCCCCCGCAGCCCTGACCCGCTCACAGCGATTTGCCCCCTGCAGTCCTGTCGCACTCAGAGGGACTCGCCCCCGCAGCCCTGACCCGCTCACAGGGACTGGCCCCCGCAGCCCTGACCCGCTCACAATGACTGGCCCCCGCAGACCTGACCCGCTCACAGCGATTTGCCCCCTGCAGTCCTGTCGCACTCAGAGGGACTTTGCTCCCGCAGCCCTTACCCGCTCACAGGGACTGGCCCCCGCAGCCGTGACCCGCTCACAAGGATTGGCCCCCGGCAGTCCTGTCGCGCTCTCAGGGACTGGCCCCTGCAGCTCTGTCCAGCTGACAGCAACTGGCCCCCTCAGCCCTGACCCGCTCACAGGGACTGGCCCCCGCAGCACTGACTCGCTCACAGCGATTTGCCCCCTGCAGCCTTGACCCGCTCACAGGGACTGGCCCATGCAGCCCTAACCCGCTCACAGCAACTTGCCCCCTGCAGTCCTGTCGCGTTCACAGCGGCCGGCCCCCTGCAGCCCTGACCCGCTCACTGGGACTGGACCCCGCAGCCCTGACCCGCTCACAGCAATTTTCCCCCTGCAGTCCTGTCGCGCTCACAGGGACTGGCCCCCGCAGCCCTGACCCGCTCACAGGGACTGGCCCCCGCAGCCCTGACCCACTCACAGGGACTGACTCCGCAGCTGTGACCCGCACACCGGGACTGACCCCCTTCAGTCCTGACCCGCTCACAGGGACAGGCCCCCGCTGCCTTGACGTGCTCAAAGCGATTTATCCTCTGCAGTCCTCTCGCGCACACAGGGACTGGCCCCCGCAGCCCTGACCCGCTCACAGCGATTTGCCCCCGCAGCCCTGAACCGCTCACACCGCTTTGCCCCCTGCAGTCCTGTCCCACTGACATGGACTTGCCCCCGCAGCCCTGACCCGCTCACAGCAATTTTCCCCCTGCAGTCCTGTCGCGCTCACAGGGACTGGCCCCCGCAGCCCTGACCCGCTCACAGGGACTGGCTTCCGCAGCCCTGACCCACTCACAGGGACTGACTCCGCAGCTGTGACCCGCACACCGGGACTGACCCCCTTCAGTCCTGACCCGCTCACAGGGACAGGCCCCCGCTGCCTTGATGTGCTCAAAGCGATTTATCAACTGCAGTCCTCTCGCGCACACAGGGACTGGCCCCCGCAGCCCTGACCCGCTCACAGCGATTTGCCCCCGCAGCCCTGAACCGCTCACACCGCTTTGCCCCCTGCAGTCCCGTCCCACTGACGTGGACTTGCCCCCGCAGCCCTGCCCTGCTCACAGCGGCTGGCCCCCGCAGCCCGGACTGGCCCCGCAGCCCTGACCTGCTCACAGGGACCGGCCCCCGCAAACCTGACCCGCTCACAGCGATTTGCCCCTGCCGCCCTGACCGGCTCACAGGGACTGGCGCCCGCAGCCCTGACCCGCTCACGGGGACTGGCCCCCTGCAGTCCTGTCCCGCTGACAGGACTGTCCCCCTGCAGTCCTGACCAGCTCACAGGGACTGGCCCCCACAGCCCTGATCCGCTCACAGCGATTTACCCCGCAGTCCTGTCCCGCTGACAGGGACTTGCCCTCGCAGCCCTGACCCGCTCCCAGGGACTTGCCCCCGCAGCCCTGACCTGCTCACAGGGACTGGCCCCCGCAGCCCTGACCCACTCACAGGGACTGGCCCCCGCAGCCCTGACCCGCTCACACGGGCTCGCCCCCACAGCCCTGACCCGCTCGCAGTGATTTGCCCCCTGCAGTCCTTTCGCACTCACAGGGACTGGCCCCCGCAGCCCTGACCCGCTCACAGGGACTGGCCCCCGCTGCCCTGACCCGCTCACAGGGGCTCACCCCCACAGCCCTGACCCGCTCACAGTGGCTGGCCCCCTGCAGCCCTGACCCGCTCACAGGGACTGGCCCCCGCAGCCATGACCTGCTCACAGGGACTGTCCCCCGCAGCCCTCTCCCGGTCACAGCGATTTTCCCCTGCACCCCTGACCCCTCACAGTGACTGGCCCCCGCAGCCCTGACCCGCTCACAGGGACTGTCCCCCTGCATTCAGACCCGCTCGCATGAACTGTCCCCCGCAGCCCTGTCCCGCTCGCAGTGATTTGCCCCCTGCAGTCCTTTCCCGCTCACAGGGTCTGGTCCCCGCTGCCCTGACCCTCTCACAGGGACTGGCCCCCGCAGCCCTGACCCGCTCACAGGCTCTGGCCCCCGCAGCCCATGACTCGCACACAGGGGCTGGGCCCTGCAGCCCTGACCCGCTCACAGCGATTTACCCCGCATTCCTGTCCCGCTGACAGGGACTTGCCCTCGCAGCCCTGACCCGCTCACAGGGACTGGCCCCCTGCAGTCCTGACCCGCTCACAGGGACTGGCCCCCTGCAGTCCTGACCCGCTCGCAGGGACTGGCCCCCGCAGCCCTGACCCGCTCACAGGGACTGGCCCCCTGCAGTCCTGACCCGCTCACAGTGATTTGCCCCCGCAGCCCTGACCCGCTCACACCGATTTGCCCCCTGCAGTCCTGTCCCGCTGACAGGGAATGGCCCCCGCATCCCTGTCCCGCTCGCAGCGGCTGGCCCCCGCAGCCCTGACCCGCTCACACGGACTGGCCCCCGCAGCCCTGACCCGCTGACAGCGATTTGCCCCCGGAGCCCTGACCCGCTCACAGCGACTTGCCCCCGCATCCCTGACCCGCTCACAGCGACTTGCCCCCGCAGCCCTGACCTGCTCACTGGGACTGGCCCCCACAGCCCTGACCCACTCACAGGGACTGCCCCCCGCAGCCCTGTCCCGCTCACAGGGACTGGCCCCCCGCAGCCCTGTCCCGCTCACAGGGACTGGCCTCCGTAGCCCTGTACACTCTCAGCGGCTGGCCCCCGCAGCCCCGACCTGCTCACAGTGATTTGCCCCCTGCAGTCCTGACCCGCTCAGAGGGTTGGCCCCCAATCCCTGACCCGCTCTCAGCGATTTGCCCCCTGCAGTCCTGTCGCGCTCAGTAGGACTGCCCCCCGCAGCCCTGTCCCGCTGACAGGGACTGACCCCCGCAGCCCTGTCCCGCTGACAGGGACTGGCCCCCGCAGCCCTGTCCCGCTCACTGCGACTTGATCCCGCAGCCCTGACCTGCTCACAGCGACTTGCCCCTCCTTCCTGACCTGCTCACAGGCACTTGTTCCCTCCATCGTAACCCGCTCACAACGACTTGTCCCCTCTGTCCTGACCCGCTCACAGCGTCTTGCCTCCCATCCCTCTTAGACAGGTCACCCCTTGCTCAGAAACGGTCCCAATTATCCATGAACCGGAAACCCTGCCCCCTGTGCCAGCTCCTTAACCATGCATTCATCTCACCTATCTTTCTATGACTTAGCTCACTAAGATGTGGCACTCATGGCAACCCATAAATTATTACCCTCTCGGTCCTGCCTTTCAGCCTCTTTGCTCACTCCTTGCACATAGTCCGCAGGATGTCATCCCTCTTTCTGCCTATGTCATTGGTACCAACGTGCCCCGTGGCCTCTGGCTGCTCACCCTCCCCTTTAAGAATTTGTTGCAACCAATCAGAGATGTCCTTGACCTTGCACCAGGGAAGCCACACGCGGCCCTGGTGTCTCAAATGTGGCAACAGAATCTATGCCCCCAACGAATGAGTCTCCAACCACACTCGCTCACTTGGATTTGCCTTACTCTGTCCCACAGCAGGGTGGTTTGCACTATGGACCTGGCTACTGCTGATTATATAACTGACCCAGTTTAGTTTTAGATCAGTGTTAACCTTGGTTTAGTGGATAGCCAAGCACCTCAGTAGTCTACAATACAGGAGAAATACATTCTTCAGCTCACGGATTCTGTGACAGTCAAGGACAAGCACTGAATTGTTCTGACCTCATTTCCAACACCTGGCCCGTAGCCTTGCATGGCTTGGATTGCACTTGCACATTTAAAAAAAAATAAATGTAACGATAATGTGAGGGTAAGGACATGGAATTTTTTTGAAATGGTCATATTCTCTCTTGTTGGAGCTGATTGCTGCTTAGCACTTGTATGGTGCAAATGTAACTTATCCTTTATCAGGCCAAGCCTGATCGTTGTCCAAGTCTGACTGTATTTTCTCATCGTTGACTTAATGTTGGTTCGGCCCAACAGTGTTGTACATACCCTGCCTATTGTGAAACTCTACCACTTAATATTAAGTCTAATAAAGACAAGTATCCAATCTGCCTTCCAAACCACTTCAACGACCTGGTCCATTACATTGTGGGATCAACAGGCATACACATCAAGATCCTGAGATCCCTCTGATCATTGGTGCTTGTGAGGTCCCTATGATTCATCATGGGCTCCAAGATCTGATTGTGCTGTGTCACCTAATCCTTATCCCGTTTGTCCTTACATGAAATAATGTTCACAAACGCTTCTCAAAAATTCTTCCCAATCCTACTTTTTGCAATCATGACACAGGTGAGCATAAAACTCATTCCTTGCATATTCGTGCACTTAACTAAAAGTCCCTTTTAAATGCTTTCATCGTATCTGCATCCACTACCACCCCAGGCAATGTATTCCACACTTTTAACATGCTCAGTGTGAAATATTTGCCCCTCACATCTCTTTTGAACTCCCCCCCCCCCCCCCCCCCCCCCCCGCCAGCTTAAATGCATGCCCCCTAATAGTGGACACTTCAACTCCGGGGGAGAAATTTTCTGACCGTTAGCTGTATTTATGTATCTCCTAATTTTATAGACTTCTATCAAGCCTGCCCTCAGCTTCTACTGCTCCAGAGAAAACGAAGAATTTTTCCAGCTTCTCCTTCTCGTTCATACCCTCTATTCCAGTCAGCATGCTGGTAAATCTCTTCTGCACCCTGTCCAAAGCCTGCACATCCTTAGTGTAATGTGGCGGCCAGAATTGAATGCAATACTCTGTGTGGTCTCACCAAAGTCTTGTAAAGCTGCAATGTGACATCCTGACTCTTGCACTGAGTTACCCTCAGCATAAAGGCAAGCATGCGATATGCCTTCTTGACCACCCTATCTACTTGTGTGGCTACTGTCAGGGAGTTATGGTCTAGGACCCCAAGATCCCTCTGGACATCACTGCTGTTTGGGGTCCTGCCATGAACTGTGTATCCCTTTCCTTAACACTTGGTCTCCTAAAATGTAACACCTCATGCCTGCCCAGATTAAATTCCATCGGCCATTTCTCCGCTCATGTTTGCAATTGGTCTGTATCTTGCTGTGTCCTTTGACAACCTTCCATGCTGTCCACAAGTCCACTGGTCCTTATATCATCTGCAAACTTAGTAATCCCCCATCTACATTTGCAACCAAGTCATTTACATATATCACAAACAGCAGAAGTCACATCGATGCGGAACACCACTCGTCACTGAGCAGCAGCCAGAAAAACAGCTTTCCACCACTGAGACGGCAAGAACTGTAGATGCTGGAATCAGAGTTAACCAAGTGTGGAGCTGGAGGAACGCAGCAGGTCAGGCAGCATCAGAGGAACAGGAAAGCTGACATTGTTGATGCTGCCTGGCCTGCTGTGTTCCTCCAGCCCTATACTGTGTTCTCTTTGTTAGCCTTCCACCACTACCGTCTGCCTTTTCTGGGCAGGCCAAGTCACCATGGATCTCATGGATCTTAATCTTCTGGATGAGCATACCATGAGGGACCTTGTTGAAAACCTTCGTAAAATCCATGCATATGTTATCAACTGTTCTACCTGAATTGATCACCCTTGTCACCTCCTTGAAAACTTCAACTGACTTGGTAAGACATAACCTGCCCCACATAATGCCATGCTGGCTGTTCCTTATTAGCCCATACCTTTGAGACATGAGACACTCACCAGTCTGTAGTTTCCTGGAAAGTCCCTGTTTTCCTGCTTGAACAGAGGAACGACTTTATCCACTCACCAGTCTCCGCAGCCCCTCCAGTGCCTGGCAAGGATATCAGATCCTGTTGAAAGTGGGGTGTTGATGCATTTGTGTCATGATTGTGTTTTGTTTCAGCCCTAACATTGAAAGCAGTGTAAGAATGTCTTTGTGCAGCAGGCGAGGTGTGATGAGACTGAGCCTTCATACAATGGCAAGATGTTGAAAATTTGCCATTATTTATGAAGAGTGATAAATTTCCATGATCAACATTTCTGTTACACTGCAATGATTATCCCGTGGCATGTAAAATCAGAAAGATACGATAAAATGAGACTGGGTCATATGCAGGGAGAATGTTTGCCTTTCATGTCGATAGAAGTAGTGAAATATTTCCATGAATCTAAAAGTCACTTTTCCGTTCATTGAAGGACACAATCATCGCCTTGGAAGCTTCATCACGATACTACTTTGCATTTCTGAAGAGGGAAGAAGAAATCAATATGCAAATTCAATTCCATGGTTTTGGAAGTCCCATTGAGAACACGATTCATTTGCGCCGGCATAATGCTCTGACCGAGAAAGAATTGAAGGTGAGTTTGTAGTTTGGAAGATCGCAGCAATTTATGCGTCAGCTTCTTCATCGATAATGTTCCATTGCTTTCAAACTGCATTTTCCTCTCTGCAAGATAATAACTGTTAGAACAAGCAACAGTATCGGTAGATGGTCTATGGGGAATGCAATGTTACAAAACCCAATCCATTCAACCACATATTTCAGATATGTCAACAAATTAAATATTCCAGCACAGGATAAAACAAGGAAGATGAGAGTGAGGAGGCAATAGCTCTGATGACAAAAGAACAGAAATTTACCTTTCTCCATTTGAGCAAAAAAGCAGGCACACAAATAAATAATCATCTAACAATGCACGTGTGCAACGGAGGCTACAGGGGGACTAAGAATGCCGAATTGTTGTCATGCGTATTGCTGAATGGATGATTGAAACAGAATCTGTGGTAAATTTGAAGAAATACAGATGATGCATCTCAGGATGTTGGAGAAAGAACATTTATGGACTGAGGCAAATTGTATTGCCCTTTTCAGGAGTTATTAGGTTCATAATGAATTGAAAGACTTCCTTCCGTGCTGAAAGCTTTAGTTTAGTTGCAGCTGGATGACAATTTCTGTTCCTGGTAGTATTTAGCAAACGGTTAAAAGTGAATGTCACTGCACAGAGTTCCAAACATAACTCCAATCAGTAGAGAAAATATCCAAGGGGTGTGACGAGTTGTATCCTCTCATCTTGAACAATGCAGCTACAGATACAATGGAGGCACTGATGATAATCTTCCAAGAATCCTTAGATTGTGGAAAATTCTCAGAGGATTGAAAGATTGTGAGCATAACACCATTATTACAAAGATACTTGGACAAAATAGCAAGCAAGTATTGCCAATTTAGGTCAACCTGGGTAGATGTTCATGCCTGCAATGAAAGATGAAATAACAGAGTACTGAGTGTGCTATAACATCCTACAGAGTGAACATCCTTTTATAAAGGGGAAATAATACTTGACAAACTTGCTACAGTGCTTTGAGAAGGAAACAAACATTACTGACGAATGACCACCAGTTGATGTACTACATTGAGATTTCAACAAAGCATTTGATAAGGTACAGCTCGTAAGGTGTCTCAAAAGAAAAGAGCCCACGTGTTCAAAGGTAGTATGTTCGGATGGACAGAGGACTGCATCGTAAATAGAAGTAGATTCGTAGCAGCAGGATGGTAACTGACAAGTCATGTACGGCCACAGAGCGAGTGCTGCGGAGGCCGTACACCTCATGTTGACTGGGTTGATTTCGGAAATGGCGTAGGGGATTGCCATGCTTATGAAAGTTGGGCAGGCTGGGACTACATTCATTGGAGTTTATAAGATTGAAAAAATCTTATTTTTTCAACATGTAAGATTCTTAAGAGGCTTGATAGTGTATATCCGTAGAGATTACTCCCATTTGTGAAAGATTTTACGACCAGAGGCCACATTTTCAAACTGGTTGCCCATTAATTCAGGGAAGAATTAGTTCTTTCAGGTTGTAGCAATTTATTGAACACTTTAGCCAAGAAGATTTTAGAGGTAATGCCATTAATCATATGCTAGGCTGTAACGGCCTGGTTAATTTTTAAATCAAGAAACAATGATTATGAGAAAAGGGTCTCGGCCTGAAACGTCAGCTTTTGTGCTCCTGAGATGCTGCTTGGCCTGCTGTGTTCATCCAGCTTCACACTTTATTATCTTGGATTCTCCAGCATCTGCAGTTCCTATTATCAGTGATAATGAGAAAAGGGTAGTCTTTACAGTGGAAGATACTTCAAGGATCCCCTTATTACTACAGAATACAGGGAGGAATTAAGCCCGTCACTACCACACCATCACTACCATTAGAGAAGTAGCAGTAGACAATCTAATGGAGTAAAAGCAGATTAGACTCTTTGCCGTGATGGTTTACTTTCTAAGATTCTCAACAATGAGCTTAAGAGTCGGTGTATGCGTTGATTGTAATTTCCCAAAAAGGTTTAGATTCTAGAGAAGCATCTGAGGGCTGGAAAACCGCCAATGTGACATCCGTATTTAAAAAGGAGAGAGGCAAAAAGAAGATAACTACAATCGAAACAACCTAACATCTATTGTTGGAAATATGTGGCAATCAACTGTGAAGAAAATAATAGCAGGACATTTGGAAAATCATAATCTAATCAAACAGAATCACCATAGCCTGATGAAAGAGAAATTATGTCTGGCTAATTTGTTTGAGTTTTTGGAGGAAGTTTTGGGAGGAGAATTAATAGAGGAAAATCAGTAAATGTGTTGTGTTTGGACTTGGAGAAAGCATTGAGAATGTACTCAAAAGTAATAAGCTGAGAGCTGAGGTTTTGAAGGTAGTATATTGCTATGGATCAGTATGCTTTGCACGTTCTGGAAGAAGCGATCACATCTCGAGTGAAATGCACCAAGTGAATATATATTTTGGGGAACTTGGTGGCAATGCGGTAAGTCAGTGCAGAGGGTAAGAGGTGCCATTTGCTTGCTTTTTTTGCCTGATAGTTCATAAGCATTTTTTTTTTGAGACAGGGTGAATTGAAGCCAGAATCAGGGACCGAGAAGGTGAACCAGGTTCATTGGTTGGTGATCGCTACTGGTTTAAGAATGTATTATCGGTAGCTTTCAGATTGAAAGTAAATCGGAGAAATATTTACAGGCTACAAGCTAAAAGACCAGAATGTTTTCAAATCAAATTAAGATCGAAGTAATTGAAATGGAGATGCCAGGCCAGATGATGATTTGTACCTATATGACGGGCGAGTGGTCAGGCCCCAGACTCCAGCTTACGGTTGATGAACTGGAATCTCAGTTTTTACCAATCAACAAATCACGTGGAGCAGAGTTACCAGGGAATGCTGTGCTTCAGGAGGCAGTTGCACACCTTAGATTAACTAGCTGAAACTCGGTCAGTGGCCAATGACAAAGAACAGGGCAGGTGGAAGGATCCAGGATGTAGTGCAGAAGGAACCTTGGCCTTTGATCTTATCTAACAGGTTTGAGATTCTTTCTTCCTGTGTGGATGAGAGTGCAGGGTATAGGGAAGATGAGTAAACTGACTATAGCACTGTGGTACAGGTGGGACATTCAGGAGGGGATAAAAATTGGAATGTAGTTATAATCAGAGGTAGAATAGTTAGGGGAATGAACACTGTTCGTTGTGACTAGGATCGAGAGTCTCGAAAGTAGTGTTGCCTGCCTGGTGCCCAGGTTCAGGATATTCCATCTCGGCTACAAAGGAACTTGAAGTGGGGGGAGTAGAAATCCAGCTATCGTGGTCCACACAGGTACCATTGATATGGAAGAAAGAGGAAAGAGGTTCTGCTGAGGGATTATGAGCACTGAGGTGCTGAATGAGAAAGCAGAACCAGAATGGTAATAATCTCTGGATTATTATCTGAGCAATTTGGCACGGTATGAACATAATTATCGATGTACATTGTTCAAATGGTGGCATGGCAGAAATGTGTTTGAATTCATGGGACATTGGCATCGGTATGGGGAAGGAGGGAGTCGTTCTGGTGTTATAGGCTCGACGAGAATCATATTGGGACAAGTATCCTCGCAAAATACAGAGCTAGGTCTGGGGCTAGGGCGTTAAAATAAAAAGTGTGGAGTGGGTGAGCTCAGTTGCATGGAAAATTGTGGAAAAAGTTAGAAGCTGGTAAGTGCTCAGCAAAGTTTCCAGAGCAAGTAATAGGACAAAAAGTTTGGAAATGGTCAGGAGTCTCACTTCAGCTGCAGCAGATAAGAAGGGTGGCTGTAAATGCCAGACTGAAGATCTTATATTGAATTGCAGGGAGTGTATGAAACAAAGTGAATGAGTTTGTGGTGCAGATTGAAATTGACAGATACATCACTCTGGGTATCACAGAGAGGTTGTTGTTAGGGGATAAGTGTTGGGAACGAAATAGCCAATGATTCATGTCCGATAGAAAGAACAGGCAAATGGACAGAGATAACAAAGTGTGGAGCTGGATGAGCACAGCAGGCCAAGCAGCATCTCAGGAGCGTAAAAGCTGACGTTTTGTGCCGAGACCCTTCTACTTCTGTGTGTTCATCCTGCTGTGTTCATCCAGATCCACACTTTGTTATCTTGGATTCTGAAGCATCTGCAGTTCCCATTATCTCCGCTACAAATGGACAGAGATGCCAGGGTTGGCTTGTCAGTAAGAAATGAGGTCGCGCTGAAGGAACCACAGTTCTTGTGCTTGTTTATTAATGACTTGGAGGAAAGAGGTGCATGTGCTGTGGCTAAATTTGTAGATGACTGAAAAAATATTTAGAAAGACAAAGCATGGCACAGAAACAGAGATTTACCAGGATGTTACTTGGATCGGAATGTATTAGCTATAAGGAGGGTTTGGTGGAAATGCTGTGTCATGATAAATGTAATGAGATCAACCATGATCTCACCGAATGATGGAGGAATATTCAATGGGCCAAATGACTTTTTTTGTGAGTCCTCATGTTTGACAATGCATTCATGAAGGTGTTTTTTTTTCTCTCTTGGATAAGATGTGAAAATGAAATGTATATGAGATAATGGGAACTGCAGATGCTGGAGAATCCAAGACAACAAAATGTGAGGCTGGATGAACACAGCAGGCCAAGCAGCATCTCAGGAGCACAAAAGTGCTCCTGAGATGCTGCTTGGCCTGCTGTGTTCATCCAGCCTCACATTTTGTTGTCATGAAATGTATACACTTCCTTTTCATCTGGGAATAAATAATTGTTCTGAACGATTTCCATTGTCTAATAGCAATCTGACAAGCTTCGCAATGTAAAGAGATTTTTAGCTTCTTTTTAATTGTAAAGGTATTCTTTGGAATTAATTTGGCATATATTATTTGCATCTCAGGAAGTATGTTCATCACTGCATCTCAAAAAGTGCTCTGTTGTCTGACAGCAGCTTTTTAAAGATCACTTCAATGGTTGTGATTTTGAGTTGCCATAACACACATTAAATTACACTGTTGGCCAATCTGTCCATGATTATTTCATTATCTTATGCTTCAAACAGACGAGGAAATATTGGTGATGCAATGAAGTGTTTGACTCTCAAATATAATTGCTGTTATAGTTTCCACTTGGAAGAAAGATTCACATCAAATTGACTGGTCAAGGAAATGGGACACTGACTGTGAGTACTTTGAATGTTCGAGTTATTCCTAAAATGAAAGTTATGACCTTGATGATTTCTCTTTCATGCAGATATGAAGAGACTCTTTTAAAATATCCTCTCGGTTAGTGGTTCAGGCATAAAAGTGCAATATGTATATTCATGTATATACATGTACATGCGTCATCTGAAAAGATAATGAGTATAAATCACTTGTGACAAGGTGAGAATGAGTTATCCAGATAGTAAGAACTGCCAATGTTGGTGTCTGAGATAACACATTGTGGTGCTGGAGGAACACAGCAGGGCAGGCAGCATCAGAAGCTCAAGAAAGTTGATGTTTTCGGTCAGGACCCTTCCTGAGAAATGGAGGGTGGAAGGGAGCTCAGAAACAAATAGGGTGGAGGGGGAGGAGGTGCTGGGGAAGATAAGTGGATGGTAATAAGTGAGTACTATCCAGATTGGAACAGATTTTCCCCAGGGGGTATTGAGTACGAATTCCAAATCACTCTCAAAATCTTAGTGACTGTTAACATTGATGTTTTTTGTCTGTGTGTTTCAGTGATTGCATGACAGTTGAATGGTTCGTTGAGAGTGAGGAACCTATGGACTCTCACACACCAAGATGGAATTTAGTTCGAAGAGTGACTTCAAAATAGTTGCTTGCTTTTAAAATCTTGACCATTTTTGCTGTCCAGTTGAATGAATTTAGCTTCATACTGCTTCAATAGGAATTAGTGTTTAATAGGAACATATTTGTGAAACTTACAGTTGCGTAAGTTTGAGCATAAACTGGTGCAGCCTTTCGGTGCTTGCAAAAAGGCTCACCTCTCCGTTAATACCGAAGGAAAATGGGAGTTTAAAAGTAAGTTCACCCGCTGTCAGGGAATAAAATGTTAATGTTGACTCGAACATAATTTTTAAAAAAGTCATATATTTGTGTAACACTGAACTCAAATTAAAATTTGGATATGCTATTTTTACAGATGGTTGGATATTGAATTCATTTTAAATGAGGGTGAAGATCACTTTAAATCCAGCATATTTGTGAAGAAAAGAAATAGCATGTCAAATAAAATTAACTGCATGACTCTTCATAGCCCTATATGTAGAATTTCATTCTGAACTATGAGACAGTTGTGACCCCATACTACCTCAGTGCTCACGGCAAGAGTAAGACTCCTGTTTGACGTGCTGTGCACTGCATGGAATGGCGGCAACATCAGATTCATTGATGCTTGAGAATCAAAAGAATATGACGATAAGATTTAAAATCAAAATCTCATTGAACACTTCCAGGAATGTATTACAGGAAAAGGGGGAAAGCATGTCTGACTAATAGAAGGTGGTGGCGCAGATCACATAGACCTGTGTGCTAAAACTTATCACAAATTTCACATTGAATGGAACAGTTTAAACAGGCTGGAGGAAGCAGACATGCCAGCCCAAACTTTTTGAATTTGAGCATTCTGTTCGTAAACATCAGCAAAATTGTGGGAAACATGTTTATTCTTTCTCTTTTATTGCACAGAACCATACGATTAGACTGTTTTGATGAGGAATTTAAAGATTATGTGTCCCATCCGTTTGACTCACAGTTTGGTACCATAGGTTGGTACGATCTTCGTTCGAGAAGGAAAAGGGATGTTCCAGACACAGAAAATCGTCAAACCATTTACTACAAAGTCCATTTCTGGTTAGTATTAATTAATGCAGTTAACATTTTTAGCTCGACATGATTGCACAATGGAGTCAATAAGAAAATTCCATCTGATATTCCACATAAATTTTAAGTGGATATTAAAGCAGCTCATTTCTTTTTCACGCTGTATGCTGCTTTTAAGAATGGTTGTCTTATTGCCGAAATGTTTAGCTTTGACTCCATGGCGTCTTCCATTAGCTCACATTGAAACACATGTTTCTTCAGCCAAAAATGCACGTTTACCCGGTGTATCTTGACTAACCTTCCCCTGTGGTCGTTCCCCTGAAATCCCCTGTGGTAGCTCCCCTGAAAAACAACTATACCATTTTGGATACTGTTCCAGGGGACGAGTTAGCAGGGGTATGCAGTAGGGTGCAGGTCTCTGGCACAGAGTCTGTCCCTCTTGCACAGAAGGGAAGCGGGGATAGGAAGAGAGTGATAGTCATTGGGGACTGAATAGTTAGAGGGACTGATAGAAGATTTGCCGGGAACGAAAGAGACTCACGATTGGTGTGTTGCCTACCAGGTGCCAGGGTCTGTGATGTCTCGGATCGTCTCTTTTGGGTCCTGAGGGGAGATGGTGACCATCCCCAAGTCGTGATCCACATAGGCACCAACGGCATATGTAGAAAGAGGGATAGGGATGTCAGGCAGGATTTGAGAGAGCTAGGGTGGAAGCCGAGAGCTAGAACAAACAGAGTGGTCGTCACTGGTTTGTCACCCGTACCACGTGATAGCGAGGCAAAGAACAGGGAGAGATTTCAGCTGAACACGTGGCTGCAGGGATGGTGCAGGTGGGAGGGCTTCAGGTACATGGACAATTGGGGCTCATTCTGGGGAAGGTGGGACCTGTACAAACAGGACGGTCTCCACTTGAACCAGAGGGGCACTAATATCCTGGGTGGAAAATTGGCTAGTGCCATTCGGGTGGATTTAAACGAGCTCAGAAGGGGGATGGGAAACTGAGGTGTAGTCCTAGTACACAGGAGGATGAGCGTAGGGAGGACATGCTCAGGACCCCACTGTCACAGAAGTGTGCTGGCAGACAGCACGCTGGATTGAAGTGTGACGACTTTAATGCCAGGAGTATCCGGAATAATGTAGGTGAGCTTGCAGCTTGGATAGGTACCTGGGACTTCGATGTTGTGGCCATTTCGGAGACATGGATAGAGCAGGGTCAGGAATGGATGTTGCAGGTTCTCGGGTTTAGATCTTTCATTAAGGTCTGGGAAGGTGGTAAAAGAGGGGGAGGTGTGGCTTTGTTGGTCAAGGACAGTATAACGGCGGCTGAAAGAACCTTTGAGGACTCGTCTACTGCGGTGGTATGGGCTGAGGTTGCCAAGGAAGGTTTGTCGACTGAGTCAGTGTGGGTGGAAGTTCAGAACAGCAAGGCAGCAGTCACTTCACTGGGGGTTTTCTACAGACCCCAAATAGCAGTTGGGAGATCAAAGAACTCATTGGCCGGCAGATTGTTGAAAAGTGCAAACGTATCAGGGTTGTTGTTATGGGTGACTTCAACTTTCCCAATATAGATTGAAACCTCCTTCGTGCAGATGGTTTGGATGGAGCCGTTTTTGTCAGGTGTGTTCAGGAGGGTTTCCTGACTCAGTATGTGGACAGGCCGACGAGGCGGGAGGCCATTTTGGATTTGGTGCTCGGCAATGAGCCAGGACAGGTGTCAGATCTCGTGGTGGGAGAACACTTTGACGACAGTGACCGCAAGAGCCTCACATTTATCATAGCCATGGAAAGGGAAAGGAGCAGTTACCAGGGGAAGATATTTCACTGGGGTCAAGGAAACTATGATGCTATCAGACAGGAGTTGGGAAGTACAGATTGGGAGCAATTGTTCCACAGAAAGGGCGCAGCAGACATGTGGAGGCTGTTCAAGGAGCAGTTGTTGCGAGTGATGTATAAATTTGTTCCTCTGAGACAGGTAAGAAGGGGTAAGATTAAGGAGCCTTGGATGACGGGTACAGAGGTGCTTCTTGTCAAAAAGAAAAGGCAGCGTACGTAAGGTGGAGGAAGTGAGGGTCTAGCACAGCTTTAGAGTATTACAGGCCTGCTCGGAAGGAGCTCAAAAGATATTGCCTGTACAATTGTTACCTGTTACAACCTTTGCGTCCACGCTTGCTCATTCAATTGTGTCAAGATGCCAGCAGTGCATGTACCTTCTCCATCCCCCAATGCCGTCAGCTCACACAAGACATAGTCCTTACTTAAAATCTTCTGATCAACCAAAGTTCATTGTAATGGACATTTAAGTTATCTGTCATGAAACGAAAACTGATTCTGACTGGCATGACCTGCAGTGCAAATGAATATAATCTGCGAAACGAGATTTCTTATGGGCTTGCAGCCGCTACAAATAATTGTTTTTCAAAGACGTTGCATACATACATTTTTTTCTCCTATCACCTTAGATATTTTTTTGTTTATGCATGTTGTGTGGGTTTCCAGTCAGGCCCATAAACACAGGTTGATGCAGTCACTGTTACAACACGGTATTGAAGGAGAATTTGTGATCTTTGGAGTTTCATTCCAGTGTATGAAGGAGTGCACCATCAAGCCACTTCAGAGCACTACTGGCGACGAATTGTGGCAAGTTTTCAAGTGTTACTGATCGTCACATAAAATATGGCCTTTTTGTTGTTGCGCTATTCATCTTAACTGCACCATATCTAGTATTTAGGCTTGGAAACTATTTCAATTTTTTTGATTTACTTATTCAAAATCATTTATGATTGTTGTCATGATATCTACAATATGTTATTTTGATTGGACATAGAGGATTGGATCTGTCTTAATGGAAATAATGTATGCGCTTATAAAAGCCCTTCTGGGCAAGGTCGTTGCTCAGTGGTTAGAGCTGCTCATGCACTGGGGAGCCAATTGAGATTCCAGTCTTGGGTAACTATCTGTGTGGAATTGACACGTCCTCCCCGCGTCTGCGAGGGGCTTCTGCCAGGTGCTGCAGTTTCCTCCCATTGTTCAAAGATGTGCAGGTCCTTATATGTGATTTGTGAAGCATTTCTTAAATGTTTCAATCCTGCCAGCATCCAGTGCCTTGGACAAAATAACTGGAGATGAATAAAAGATACAGTGCCTTTTGACACCATTTCCTGCTGGATTTTCATCAATCCTGCTTTATATCGGTGACAACTTCCATGACCTTTTTCGATGCTATGTGTGAATTGACAGTCTAGTTCCAAATATTTGTTGTGCAGTATTTCAAGGTCTCTGTTACAGCATACCCATGAATGTCCACTTCAAAAGATACTTCCATATCATAGAATCCCTACGGTGTGGAAACAAGCCCCTTTTGACCCAAGAAGTCCACGGCCACCCTCCAAAGAGCATCTCTCCCTGACTCATCCCCCGACCCTTTCCTCAGTAACCCTACATTTCCCATGACTAACACACCTAATCTACACATCCCTAAACACAATGGGCAAGTTTAGCATGGCCCATACACCGAGCCTGCACATCTTTGGACTGTGGGAGGAAACCAGAGCACCCAGCAGAAACCCATGCAGGCATGGGCAGAATGTACAAACTCCGCACAGAAAATCGTCCAACGGTGGGATCGAACCTGGGTCCCTGGCGCTGTGAGTCAGCAGTGCTAACCACTGAGCCACCGTGCTGCCCTTGGAGTTAGACAGAGCTTGCTTGTTCTTGGGTGGCCTCAATCTGCCAACCTCCACTTAGTGGCAAAAGTGCTGACCAACTGCACTCATCTTCACTGGTTTTTGCTTTGTATCATTGAATTCAATCCTTCAAACTCTATGATAAATATTTAAATTTCCATTGATATGTGAGCGTTGTTTTTAGTACACAGTATTGGTTTATTATGTTTCATTGGTACATAATGAATATTGTATGTATATGCAAATGGACAAGTTGGTAACGATGCAGTCCACAGACCTGGAGGATAATAACACTGTCCTTCAATCGCCCACGATGCCCTCTGCAAATTGGTAGAAAACAAAAATTTCTATAAAATTCATCTCTCCTCCCGTCCGTCGATCAAAATTAATTCAGGATTTTGTACAGGCCAATAACCGTAAGATTACGTGAGCCTAAACAAAACTACTGGCTCATATTAGTTCAGTAAAGTGAAAGGGCAACAATAGAGGTAGTAGGAACTGCAGATGCAG
Organism: Stegostoma tigrinum; assembly: GCF_030684315.1. Taxonomy (NCBI): domain Eukaryota; kingdom Metazoa; phylum Chordata; class Chondrichthyes; order Orectolobiformes; family Stegostomatidae; genus Stegostoma; species Stegostoma tigrinum. The sequence goes on from NC_081365.1 coordinate 81,309,612, forward strand.
GAGAATCTGAGATAAGAAGGTGTAAAGCTGGATGAACACAGCAGGCCAAGCAGTATCATCCGGCTCTACACCTTGTTGTCTCAGATTCTCCAGCGCCAATTTTCTGAAGTAGGGTCTCGTCCCGAAACATCAGCTTTCTTGCTTCTCTGATGCTGCTTGACCTGCTGTGTTCATCCAGCTCTCCACCTTGGGCAACAATCGAGTATGTTTTAAGTCACTAGATATGTCACGTGGGTTTGTCTTCCTTAGGGTGGAGTTAGTGGAACCGAAAAAGATGTCTCCCTCACAGCGTTTGTGACAAAAGAATTGCATCGTTCCTTGGCGGCCTTTCAACAGAAGAATATTCAGAGATTTCACGAGTGGTAAGAATGTAACTTCTTTTACTTCTCTTTATCTCACTTTTTCCAACAATTGGAAAATAGATTTTAGAAATAACATCGAGCTGATGAAGTGTGAAAAGAAGAATAATTCCAAGCAGTGTTGGGAGTTGGTCAGTGAGGTGGGAGGAGTGGATAGGTGGGAGAGAAGGCGGACAGGTCATGGAGGCGGGGATGAGGGGAGGAACTAGTCTTGGGATGAGGCTGGCGGGTGGGGAGATTTTGAGGGTGGCCAAGTCCACATTGAGGCTATTGAGTTGGAAGCTCCCGAGGCAGAATATGAGGTGCTGCTCCTCCAGTTTCTGGGTGGTTTGGTTGTGACACTGGAAGAGGCCCAGGATGGACATGTCATTCAGGGAATGGGAGGGGGAGTTGAAGTGATGCATTGATTTGGATATGAAAATAGAAGGTGTGGTTAGTAAGTTTCCCAATGATTGAAGGTGTAGTAGCCAGCCAAGAAGGTCACCTCAGAATACAATGGGACATTGACAAGGGCCAATAAACTGAGGAATGGCAGGTGGTGTCGAGGTTAGACAAATGTGAGGTGCTACATTTTGGAAAGGCAAATCAGGGCAGCACGTTTACACTGAAGGTTGTGGGGAGTGTTGCTTAATAAAGAGACGCTGGAGTGCAGTTTTGTAGTTCCATCAAAGTACAGCCACCGGTAGAAAGGATATGAAGGAGACATTTGGTGTGCTCGCCTTTATCGGTCAGTGCAGTGAGTATAGGAGTTGGGAGATCACTTAGCAGCCATGTAAGACGTTGGTTCGGCTGCTTTTGGAATACTGCAATCGATTTTGGTCTCCTTGCGAGAGGAAGGACGTCGGCGCAACATTGAGGGCCGAAGGGCCTGTTCTGCGCTGTATTGTTGTATGTTGTAAACTTGAAAGGGTTCAGAGAAGATCTACAAGGATGTTACGAGCATCGGAGGTTGGAGGTTTACCGTGGGCTTGAACAGGCAGCTATTTCTTTGAACTTTGGAGTTCAGGGCTGACCATATAGAAGTTTATACAATTACGAGGGACGTGGATAGAGCGAACAGCCAAGATCTTTTCCCCGGGTTGCTGGAATCCAAAACTGGAGGGAATAGGTTAAAAATGAGAGAGGGAAGATTTAAAATGGACCGGATTTTTTTCATAGTGGTGCATGTATGGAGTGAGCTGCCAGAGGAAGTGGTGGAGGCTTGTACGTTTAAAAGGCATGTGGATGGGTATATGAATAAGACGGGTTGAGAGGAATATGGGCCAAATGCTGGCAAATGGGACTAAATTAATTTAGGATATCTGGTCAACATAGACAAATTGGGCCAAAGGATCTGTTTCCCGACTGTACATCTCTCTGATTCTAAGTGACTTTTTTCTTAACCACGTGGCCCATAATTAGAAAAACTTGAATCAGGATTTGGGAATGTGACAATTTTAATTGGATCTGTTTGATGAAATTCACTCTGTAGGTAATGGTGGTTGAATTATGATTTATCAAATTTGAGTTTATTGCAGCATCTTATAGAATAGAGGAAACACATGTAATCAAAATTGAAAATCGAAACTTGGTAAAATTTTGCATTGGAAATACATGACCAGCCATTGGAAGAGATTCATGACCATTGCATTCAAGTGAGAACAACAAATGTGATTCAGTGACTCAGTGAAACGGGATTCAGTGACTCAGTGAAATTGGACGCAGTGACTGTGTGAACTGGGATGCAGTGACTGAGGGTAATGGGATGCAGTGACTTATGCAAATGGGATGCAGTGACTTATGCAAATGGGATGCAGTGACTGACGGTAATGGGATGCAGTGACTGACGGTAATGGGATGCAGTGACTGAGGGAAATGGGATGCAGTGACTGCGGGAAATGGGTTGTAGTGACTGCGGGAAATGGGTTGTAGTGACTGCGGGAAATGGGTTGTAGTGACTGCGGGAAATGGGATACAGTGACTGATGGAAATGGGATGCAGTGACTGATGGAAATGGGATGCAGTGACTGAGTGAAATGGGATGCAGTGACTGACGAAAGGAGATGCATGAATGTGGGAAATGGGTTGTTGTGACTGAGGGAAATGGATGCACTGTCTCAGTTGAATAGGATTCACTGTGTCCGTTAAATGGGATGCAGTGCCTGAGTGAAATTGGATGCAGTGAATGAGTGAAATGGGCTGCAGTGAATGTGTGAACTGGGATGCAGTGACTGATGGAGATGGGATGCTGTGACTGAGTGAAATGGGATGCTGTGACTGAGGGTAATGGGAGGCAGTGACTGAGGGAAAGGAGATACAGTGACTGATGAAAATAGGATGCAGTGACTGAGGGAAAGGTGATTCCGTGTATGTGTATGTGGGAAATGGGATGTGGTGACTATGGCGAATGGGATGCAGTGACTGAGGGAGATGGGATGCAGTGACTGAGGGAGATGGGATGCAGTGATTGAGGGAAAGGAGATGAGGTGACTGAGGGAAAGGAGCTGAGGTGACTGAGGGAAATGAGATGCAGTGACTGTGGGAAATGGCATGCTGTGACTGAGGGTAATGGGATGCAGTGACTGAGGGTAATGGGATGCAGTGACTGAGGGTAATGGGATGCAGTGACTGAGGGAAAGGAGATGCAGTGACTGTGGGAAATGGGATGCTGTGACTGTGGGAAATGGGATGCTGTGACTGAGAGAAATGGGATGCTGTGACTGACGGTAATGGGATGCAGTGACTCTTAAATGGGATGCAGTGACTGTGTGAAATGGGCTGCAGTGACTGTGCGAAATGGGATGCAGTGACTGTGCGAAATGGGATGCCGTGTCTGAGTGCAATGGGATGCAGTGAATGAGTGAAATGTGCTGCAGTTACTGAGTGAAATGGGATGCAGTAACGGAGGAAAGGAGATGCGGCAACTGTGGGAAATGGCATGCTGTGACTGAGTGAAATGGGACGCAGTGAATGAGTGAAATGGGATGCAGTGACTGAGTGAAATGGGCTGCAGTGACTGAGGGAAATGGGACGCACTGACTTTGTGTAATGTGAAGCATTGAATGAGTGAAATGAGATGCAGTGACTGTGTGAAATGGGATGCAGTGAATGTGTGAACTGGGATGCAGTGGCTGAGTGAAATGGGATGCAGTGGCTGAGTGAAATGGTATGCAGTGGCTGAGTGAAATGGGATGCAGTGGCTGAGTCAGTTGGGATGCAGTGAGTGAGTGAAATGGGATGCAGTGAGTGAGTGAAATGGGATGCTGTGACTGAGCGTAATGGGATACAGTGACTGAGGGAAAGGAGATGCAGTGACTGATGGTAATGTGATGCAGTGACTGATGGAAATGGGATGCGTTGACTGATGGAAAGGAGATGCAGTGACTGTGGGAAATGGAATGCTGTGTCTGAGGGTAATGGGATGCAGTGACTGTGGGAAATGGGTTGCAGTGTCTGAGTGAAATGGGATGCAGTGACTGAGTGAAATGGGCTGCAGTCACTGAGGGAAATGGGACGCACTGACTTAGTGTAATGTGAAGCATTGAATGAGTGAAATGAGATGCAGTGAATGTGTGAACTGGGATGCAGTGGCTGAGTGAAATGGGATGCAGTGGCTGAGTGAAATGGGATGCAGTGGCTGAGTGAAATGGGATGCATTGGCTGAGTGAAATGGGATGCAGTGGCTGAGGGAAATGGGATGCAGTGGCTGAGGGAAATGGGATGCAGTGGCTGAGTGAAATGGGATGCAGTGGCTGAGTGAAATGGGATGCAGTGGCTGAGTGAAATGTGATACAGTGACTGAGTCAGTTGGGATGCAGTGACTGAGTGAAATGGGATGCAGTGACTGATGGAAATGGGATGCTGTGAGTGAGTGAAATGGGCTGCTGTGACTGAGCGTAATGGGATACAGTGACTGATGGAAAGGAGATGCAGTGACTGATGGTAATGGGATGCAGTGACTGAGACAAATGGATGCAGTGACTGATGTAAATGGGTGCAGTGACTGATGGAAATGGGATGCATTGACTCAGGGAAAGGAGATGGCAGTGACTGTGGAAACAGGATGCTGTGACTGAGCGAAATGGGATGCAGTGAGTGAGTGAAATGGGATGCAGTGACTGAGTGAAATGTGATGCAGTGACTGATGGAAATGGGATGCGTTGACTGATGGAAAGGAGATGCAGTGACTGTGGGAAATGGCATGCTGTGTCTGAGGGTAATGGAATGCAGTGACTGAGGGGAGTGGGATACAGTGACTGTGGGAAATGGGTTGCAGTGTCTGAGTGAAATGGGATGCAGTGAATGAGTGAAATGGGATGCAGTGAGTGAGTGAAATGGGCTGCATTCATTGAGGGAAATGGGACGCACTGACTTAGTGTAATGTGAAGCATTGAATGAGTGAAATGAGATGCAGTGACTGTGTGAAATGGGATGCAGTGAATGTGTGAACTGGGATGCAGTGGCTGAGTGAAATGGGATGCAGTGGCTGAGTGAAATGGGATGCATTGGCTGAGTGAAATGGGATGCAGTGGCTGAGTGAAATGGGATGCAGTGGCTGCATGAAATGGGATGCAGTGGCTGCATGAAATGGGATGCAGTGGCTGAGTGAAATGTGATGCAGTGACTGACTCAGTTGGGATGCAGTGACTGAGTGAAATGGGATGCAGTGACTGATGGAAATGGGATGCTGTGAGTGAGTGAAATGGGCTGCTGTGACTGAGACAAATGGGATACAGTGACTGATGTAAATGGGTGCAGTGACTGATGGAAATGGGATGCATTGACTCAGGGAAAGGAGATGCAGTGACTGTGGAAACAGGATGCTGTGACTGAGCGAAATGGGATGCAGTGACTGAGTGAAATGGGATGCAGTGACTGATGGAAATGGGATGCAGTGACTGTGGGACATGGCATGCTGTGTCTGAGGGTAATGGAATGCAGTGACTGAGGGGAATGGGATGCCAAGACTGATTGAACTGGGTTGCAGTGACTAGGTAAACTGGGATGCTGTGACTATGTCTAATGGAATGCAGTGACTGAGGGAAATGGGATCCAGTGACTGTGGGAAATGGGTTGCAGTGACTGAGTGAAATGGGATGCAGTGACTGAGTGAAATGGGATGCAGTGACTGAGTGAAATGGGCTGCAGTGAATGTGTGAACTGGGATGCAGTGACTGATGGAGATGGGATGCTGTGACTGAGTGAAATGGGATGCTGTGAGTGAGGGTAATGGGAGGCAGTGACTGAGGGAAAGGAGATGCAGTGACCGTGGGAAATGGCATGCTGTGACTGAGAGAAATGGGATGCTGTGACTCTTAAATGGGATGCAGTGACTGCGTGAAGTGGGATGCAGTGACTGAGGAAAGGAGATACACTGACTGTGGGAAAAGGGGTGCTGTGACTGAGGGAAATGGGATGCAGTGTCTGATGGAAATGGGATCCAGTGACTGAGGGAAATGGGATGCAGTGTCTGAGTGCAATGGGATGCAGTGAATGAGTGAAATGCGCTGCCCTTACTGAGTGAAATGGGATGCAGTAACGGAGGAAAGGAGATGCGGTGACTGTGGGAATGGGATGCAGTGACTGTTAAATGGGCCGCAGTGACTGAGTGAAATGGGCAGCAGTGACTTCGTGAAATGGGATGCAGTGACTGAGGAAAGGAGATGCAGTGACTGTCTGAAATGGGACGCAGTGACTGAGTGACCTGGGATGCAGTGACTGAGTGACCTGGGATGCAGTGACTGAGTGACATTGGATGCACTGACTGAGCTAAATGGGATGCATGACTGATGGAAATGGGACGCAGTGACTGAGTGACATTGGATGCAGTGACTGATGGAAATGGGATGCATGACTGAGGGGAATGCGATGCAGTGACTCATGGAAATGGGATGCTGTGATTGAGCGAACGGGGGAGATGCAGTGACTGTGGAAATGGGTTGCAGTGACTGAGTGAAATGGGCTGCAGTGACTGAGGGAGATGAATGCACTGTCTCAATTGAATGGGATTTACTGTCTCCGTTAAATGGGATGCAGTGACTGAGTGAAACGGGATGCAGTGACTGATTGAAATGGGATGCTGTGACTGAGGGAAAGGAGATGCCGTGACTGAGGGAAAGGAGATGCAGTGTCTGTGGGAAATGGCATACTGTGACTCAGGGTAATGGGATGCAGTGACTGAGGGGAATGACATGCAGTGACTCTGTGAAATGGGATGCAGTGACACTGTGAAATGGGATGCAGTGACTGTGTGAAATGGGCTGCAGTGTCTGTGTGAACTGTAATGCAGTGACTGTGTGACCTAGGATGCGGTGGCCGAGTGAAATGGGATGCAGTAATTAGTGGAAATGGGATGCAGTGACTGAGGGAAACGGGATGCAGTGACTGATTGAAATGGGATGCTGTGACTGAGGGAAAGGAGATGCCGTGACTGAGGGAAAGGAGATGCAGTGTCTGTGGGAAATGGCATACTGTGACTCAGGGTAATGGGATGCAGTGACTGAGGGGAATGACATGCAGTGACTCTGTGAAATGGGATGCAGTGACACTGTGAAATGGGATGCAGTGACTGTGTGAAATGGGCTGCAGTGTCTGTGTGAACTGTAATGCAGTGACTGTGTGACCTAGGATGCGGTGGCCGAGTGAAATGGGATGCAGTAATTAGTGGAAATGGGATGCAGTGACTGAGGGAAATGGGATGCAGTGACTGTGTCAAATGGATGCAGTGACTGAGTGTAATGGGATGCAGTGACTGATTGAAATGGGATGCGGTGACTGACAGTAATTGGATGGAGTGACGGACGGTAATGGGATGCAGTGACTAACAGTAATTGGATGGAGTGACGGACGGTAATGGAATGCAGTGACTGAGGGGAGTGGGATACAGTGACTGTGGGAAATGGGTTGCAGTGTCTGAGTGAAATGGGATGCAGTGAATGAGTGAAATGGGATGCAGTGAGTGAGTGAAATGGGCTGCATTCATTGAGGGAAATGGGACGCACTGACTTAGTGTAATGTGAAGCATTGAATGAGTGAAATGAGATGCAGTGACTGTGTGAAATGGGATGCAGTGAATGTGTGAACTGGGATGCAGTGGCTGAGTGAAATGGGATGCAGTGGCTGAGTGAAATGGGATGCATTGGCTGAGTGAAATGGGATGCAGTGGCTGAGTGAAATGGGATGCAGTGGCTGCATGAAATGGGATGCAGTGGCTGCATGAAATGGGATGCAGTGGCTGCATGAAATGGGATGCAGTGGCTGAGTGAAATGTGATGCAGTGACTGACTCAGTTGGGATGCAGTGACTGAGTGAAATGGGATGCAGTGACTGATGGAAATGGGATGCTGTGAGTGAGTGAAATGGGCTGCTGTGACTGAGACAAATGGGATACAGTGACTGATGTAAATGGGTGCAGTGACTGATGGAAATGGGATGCATTGACTCAGGGAAAGGAGATGCAGTGACTGTGGAAACAGGATGCTGTGACTGAGTGAAATGGGCTGCTGTGACTGAGACAAATGGGATACAGTGACTGATGTAAATGGGTGCAGTGACTGATGGAAATGGGATGCATTGACTCAGGGAAAGGAGATGCAGTGACTGTGGAAACAGGATGCTGTGACTGAGCGAAATGGGATGCAGTGACTGAGTGAAATGGGATGCAGTGACTGATGGAAATGGGATGCAGTGACTGTGGGACATGGCATGCTGTGTCTGAGGGTAATGGAATGCAGTGACTGAGGGGAATGGGATGCCAAGACTGATTGAACTGGGTTGCAGTGACTAGGTAAACTGGGATGCTGTGACTATGTCTAATGGAATGCAGTGACTGAGGGAAATGGGATCCAGTGACTGTGGGAAATGGGTTGCAGTGACTGAGTGAAATGGGATGCAGTGACTGAGTGAAATGGGATGCAGTGACTGAGTGAAATGGGCTGCAGTGAATGTGTGAACTGGGATGCAGTGACTGATGGAGATGGGATGCTGTGACTGAGTGAAATGGGATGCTGTGAGTGAGGGTAATGGGAGGCAGTGACTGAGGGAAAGGAGATGCAGTGACCGTGGGAAATGGCATGCTGTGACTGAGAGAAATGGGATGCTGTGACTCTTAAATGGGATGCAGTGACTGCGTGAAGTGGGATGCAGTGACTGAGGAAAGGAGATACACTGACTGTGGGAAAAGGGGTGCTGTGACTGAGGGAAATGGGATGCAGTGTCTGATGGAAATGGGATCCAGTGACTGAGGGAAATGGGATGCAGTGTCTGAGTGCAATGGGATGCAGTGAATGAGTGAAATGCGCTGCCCTTACTGAGTGAAATGGGATGCAGTAACGGAGGAAAGGAGATGCGGTGACTGTGGGAATGGGATGCAGTGACTGTTAAATGGGCCGCAGTGACTGAGTGAAATGGGCAGCAGTGACTGTGGGACATGGCATGCTGTGTCTGAGGGTAATGGAATGCAGTGACTGAGGGGAATGGGATGCCAAGACTGATTGAACTGGGTTGCAGTGACTGAGTAAACTGGGATGCTGTGACTATGTCTAATGGAATGCAGTGACTGAGGGAAATGGGATCCAGTGACTGTGGGAAATGGGTTGCAGTGACTGAGTGAAATGGGATGCAGTGACTGAGTGAAATGGGATGCAGTGACTGAGTGAAATGGGCTGCAGTGAATGTGTGAACTGGGATGCAGTGACTGATGGAGATGGGATGCTGTGACTGAGTGAAATGGGATGCTGTGAGTGAGGGTAATGGGAGGCAGTGACTGAGGGAAAGGAGATGCAGTGACCGTGGGAAATGGCATGCTGTGACTGAGAGAAATGGGATGCTGTGACTCTTAAATGGGATGCAGTGACTGCGTGAAGTGGGATGCAGTGACTGAGGAAAGGAGATACACTGACTGTGGGAAAAGGGGTGCTGTGACTGAGGGAAATGGGATGCAGTGTCTGATGGAAATGGGATCCAGTGACTGAGGGAAATGGGATGCAGTGTCTGAGTGCAATGGGATGCAGTGAATGAGTGAAATGCGCTGCCCTTACTGAGTGAAATGGGATGCAGTAACGGAGGAAAGGAGATGCGGTGACTGTGGGAATGGGATGCAGTGACTGTTAAATGGGCCGCAGTGACTGAGTGAAATGGGCAGCAGTGACTTCGTGAAATGGGATGCAGTGACTGAGGAAAGGAGATGCAGTGACTGTCTGAAATGGGACGCAGTGACTGAGTGACCTGGGATGCAGTGACTGAGTGACCTGGGATGCAGTGACTGAGTGACATTGGATGCACTGACTGAGCTAAATGGGATGCATGACTGATGGAAATGGGACGCAGTGACTGAGTGACATTGGATGCAGTGACTGATGGAAATGGGATGCATGACTGAGGGGAATGCGATGCAGTGACTCATGGAAATGGGATGCTGTGATTGAGCGAACGGGGGAGATGCAGTGACTGTGGAAATGGGTTGCAGTGACTGAGTGAAATGGGCTGCAGTGACTGAGGGAGATGGATGCACTGTCTCAATTGAATGGGATTTACTGTCTCCGTTAAATGGGATGCAGTGACTGAGTGAAACGGGATGCAGTGACTGATTGAAATGGGATGCTGTGACTGAGGGAAAGGAGATGCCGTGACTGAGGGAAAGGAGATGCAGTGTCTGTGGGAAATGGCATACTGTGACTCAGGGTAATGGGATGCAGTGACTGAGGGGAATGACATGCAGTGACTCTGTGAAATGGGATGCAGTGACACTGTGAAATGGGATGCAGTGACTGTGTGAAATGGGCTGCAGTGTCTGTGTGAACTGTAATGCAGTGACTGTGTGACCTAGGATGCGGTGGCCGAGTGAAATGGGATGCAGTAATTAGTGGAAATGGGATGCAGTGACTGAGGGAAATGGGATGCAGTGACTGTGTCAAATGGATGCAGTGACTGAGTGTAATGGGATGCAGTGACTGATCGAAATGGGATGCGGTGACTGACAGTAATTGGATGGAGTGACGGACGGTAATGGGATGCAGTGACTGAGGGAAACGTGACGCAGTGTCAGAGTGAAATAGGATGCAGTCAATGAGTGAAATGGCCTGCAGTGATTGAGTCGAGTGGGATGCAGTGACTGAGGGAAATGGGATGCAGTGGCTGAGTGAAATGGGATGCACTGACTCTTGGAAATGGGATGCAGTGACTGTTGGAAATGGATTGCAGTGACTGTTGGCAATGGGATGCAGTCACTGTTGGAAATGGGATGCGGTTGACTGTGGGAAATGGGATGCAGTGACTGAGGGAAAGGAGATGCAGTGACTGTGGGAAATGGCATACTGTGACTCAGGGTAATGGGATGCAGTGACTGAGGGGAATGGGATGCAGTGACTGAGTGAAATGGGATACTGTGACTGAGGAAAGGAGATGCAGTGACTATGGGAAATGGGATGCAGTGACTGAGTGAAATGGGATGCAGTGACTGAGGGTAATGGGATGCAGTGACTGAGGGTAATGTGATGCAGTGACTGATGGAAATGGGATGCAGTGACTGATGGAAATCAGATGCAGTGTCTGAGGGAAATGGGAGGCAGTGTCTGAGGGAAATGGGATGCTGTGACTGAGCGTACCGTGATGCAGTGACTGAGGGAAATGGGATGCAGTGACTGATGGTAATGGGATGCACTGACTGAGGGAAATGGCCTGGAGTGACTGAGTGAAATGGGATGCAGTGACTGAGGAAAGGAGATGCAGTGACTGTGGGAAATGGGATGCAGTGACTGAGGGGAATGTGAAGCATTGAATGAGTGAAATGAGATGCAGTGACTGTTTGAAATGGGATGCAGTGGCTGTGTGAACTGGGATGCAGTGACTGAGGGTAATGGGATGCGGTGACTGTGTGAACTGGGATGCAGTGGCTGAGTGAAATGGGATGCAGTGGTGAGTGAAATGGGATGCAGTGACTGGCGGAAATGAAATGCAGTGACTTAGGGAAAGGAAATGCAGTGTCTGTGGGAAATGGGATGCTGCGACTGAGGGTAATGGGATGCAGTGACTGAGGGTAATGGGATGCAGTGACTGATGGAAATGGATGCAGTGACTGAGTGAAATGGGATGCAGTGACTGAGGTACTGGGAACGAGTGACTGAGTTAATAGGGATGCAGTGCCCGAGCGGGCTTGGGGTGCAGTGACTTAGGGAAATGGGATACAGTGCCTGAGTGAAATGTGACGCACTGACTGAGTGAAATCGGATGCAGTGACTGAGTGGAATGGGATGCAGTGACTGAGTGAAATGGGATGCAGTGAATGAGTGAAATGACATGCAGTGTCTAATGGAAATGTGATGCAGTGACAGAGTGACATGAGCTGCAGTGACTGATGGAAATGGGATGCAGTGACAGAGTGACATGAGCTGCAGTGTCTGATGGAAATGTGACGCAGTAACTGAGAGAAATGGGATGCAGTGACTGAGGTACTGGGTAGGAGTGACGGAGGGACATGGGATGCAGTGACTGAGGGACATGGGATGCAGTGACTGAGGGAAAGGAGATGCAGTGACTGTGGGAAATGGCATACTGTGACTCAGGGTAATGGGATGCAGTGACTGAGGGGAATGGGATGCAGTGAGTGTGGGAAATTGAATGCAGCGTCTGAGAGATACGGGAAACAGTGACTGATGAAAATGGGATGCAGTGACTGTGGGACATGGGATGCAGTGATTGAGTGAAATGTGATGCAGTGACTGAGTGAAATGTGATGCAGTGACTGAGTGAAATGCGATGCAGTGACTGAGTGAAATGGGCTGCAGTGACTGTTGGAAATGGGATGCAGTGACTGTGGTGAAGGAGATGCAGTGATTGAGTGAAATGTGATGCAGTGACTGAGTGAAATGGGAGGCAGTGACTGAGTGAAATGGGATGCAGTGACTGAGTGAAATGGAATGCAGTGACTGAGTGAAATGCGATGCAGTGACTGAGGGAAATGGGATGCAGTGACTGTGGGAAATGAGATGCCAAGACTGAGTGAACTGGGATGCAGTGACTGATGGAAATGGGATGCAGTGACTGAGGGAACTGGGATGCAGTGACTGAGGAATATGTGATGCAGTGACTGAGGGAAATGAGATGCCGAGACTGAGTGAACTGGGATGCAGTGACTGATGGAAATGGGATGCAGTGACTGTGTGAAATGGGCTGCAGTGTCTGTGTGAACTGTAATGCAGTGACTGTGTGATCTAGGATGCGGTGGCCGAGTGAAATGGGATGCAGTGGCTGAGTGAAATGGGATGCAGTGGCTGAGTGAAATGGGATGCAGTGACTGAGGGAATTAGGATGCAGTGACTGTGTCAAATGGATGCAGTGACTGAGTGAATTGGGATGCAGTGACTGAGGGTAATGGGATGCAGTGACTCTGTGAAATGGGATGCAGTGACTGTGTGAAATGGGCTGCAGTGTCTGTGTGAACTGTAATGCAGTGACTGTGTGTTCTAGGATGCGGTGGCCGAGTGAAATGGGATGCAGTGGCTGAGTGAAATGGGATGCAGTGGCTGAGTGAAATGGGATGCAGTGACTGAGGGAAATGGGATGCAGTGACTGTGTCAAATGGATGCAGTGACTGAGTGTAATGGGATGCAGTGACTGATCAAAATGGGATGCGGTGACTGACAGTAATTGGATGGAGTGATGGACGGTAATGGGATGCAGTGACTGAGGGAAACGTGACGCAGTGTCAGAGTGAAATAGGATGCAGTCAATGAGTGAAATGGCCTGCAGTGATTGAGTGAAGTGGGATGCAGTGAATGAGGGAAATGGGATGCAGTGGCTGAGTGAAATGGGATGCACTGACTCTTGGAAATGGGATGCAGTGACTGTTGGAAATGGATTGCAGTGACTGTTGGCAATGGGATGCAGTGACTGTGGGAAATGGGATGCAGTGACTGAGGGAAAGGAGATGCAGTGTCTGTGGGAAATGGCATACTGTGACTCAGGGTAATGGGATGCAGTGACTGAGGGGAATGGGATGCAGTGACTGAGTGAAATGGGATACTGTGACTGAGGGTAATGGGATGCATTGACTGATGGAAATGGGATGCAGTGACTGATGGGAATGGGATGCAGTGTCTGAGGGAAATGGGATGCAGTGACTGAGGGTAATGGGATGTAGTGACTGATGGAAATGGGATGCAGTCACTGTTGGAAATGGGATGCGGTTGACTGTGGGAAATGGGATGCAGTGACTGAGGGAAAGGAGATGCAGTGACTGTGGGAAATGGCATACTGTGACTCAGGGTAATGGGATGCAGTGACTGAGGGGAATGGGATGCAGTGACTGAGTGAAATGGGATACTGTGACTGAGGAAAGGAGATGCAGTGACTATGGGAAATGGGATGCAGTGACTGAGTGAAATGGGATGCAGTGACTGAGGGTAATGGGATGCAGTGACTGAGGGTAATGTGATGCAGTGACTGATGGAAATGGGATGCAGTGACTGATGGAAATCAGATGCAGTGTCTGAGGGAAATGGGAGGCAGTGTCTGAGGGAAATGGGATGCTGTGACTGAGCGTACCGTGATGCAGTGACTGAGGGAAATGGGATGCAGTGACTGATGGTAATGGGATGCAGTGACTGAGGGAAATGGCCTGCAGTGACTGAGTGAAATGGGATGCAGTGACTGAGGAAAGGAGATGCAGTGACTGTGGGAAATGGGAAGCGGTGACTGAGGGGAATGTGAAGCATTGAATGAGTGAAATGAGATGCAGTGGCTGTGTGAACTGGGATGCAGTGGCTGAGTGAAATGGGATGCAGTGGCGAGTGAAATGGGATGCAGTGACTGGCAGAAATGAAATGCAGTGACTTAGGGAAAGGAAATGCAGTGTCTGTGGGAAATGGGATGCTGCGACTGAGGGTAATGGGATGCAGTGACTGAGGGTAATGGGATGCAGTGACTGATGGAAATGGATGCAGTGACTGAGTGAAATGGGATGCAGTGACTGAGGTACTGGGAACGAGTGACTGAGTTAATAGGGATGCAGTGCCCGAGCGGGCTTGGGGTGCAGTGACTTAGGGAAATGGGATACAGTGCCTGAGTGAAATGTGACGCACTGACTGAGTGAAATCGGATGCAGTGACTGAGTGGAATGGGATGCAGTGACTGAGTGAAATGGGATGCAGTGAATGAGTGAAATGACATGCAGTGTCTAATGGAAATGTGATGCAGTGACTGAGTGACATGAGCTGCAGTGACTGATGGAAATGGGATGCAGTGACAGAGTGACATGAGCTGCAGTGTCTGATGGAAATGTGACGCAGTAACTGAGGGAAATGGGATGCAGTGACTGAGGTACTGGGTAGGAGTGACGGAGGGACATGGGATGCAGTGACTGAGGGACATGGGATGCAGTGACTGAGGGAAAGGAGATGCAGTGACTGTGGGAAATGGCATACTGTGACTCAGGGTAATGGGATGAAGTGACTGAGGGGAATGGGATGCAGTGAGTGTGGGAAATTGAATGCAGCGTCTGAGAGATACGGGAAACAGTGACTGATGAAAATGGGATGCAGTGACTGTGGGACATGGGATGCAGTGATTGAGTGAAATGTGATGCAGTGACTGAGTGAAATGTGATGCAGTGACTGAGTGAAATGCGATGCAGTGACTGAGTGAAATGGGCTGCAGTGACTGTTGGAAATGGGATGCAGTGACTGTGGTGAAGGAGATGCAGTGATTGAGTGAAATGTGATGCAGTGACTGAGTGAAATGGGATGCAGTGACTGAGTGAAATGGGATGCAGTGACTGAGTGAAATGGGATGCAGTGACTGAGGGAAATGGGATGCAGTGACTGTGGGAAATGAGATGCAGTGACTGAGTGTAATGGGATGCAGTGACTGATCGAAATGGGATGCGGTGACTGACAGTAATTGGATGGAGTGACGGACGGTAATGGGATGCAGTGACTAACAGTAATTGGATGGAGTGACGGACGGTAATGGAATGCAGTGACTGAGGGGAGTGGGATACAGTGACTGTGGGAAATGGGTTGCAGTGTCTGAGTGAAATGGGATGCAGTGAATGAGTGAAATGGGATGCAGTGAGTGAGTGAAATGGGCTGCATTCATTGAGGGAAATGGGACGCACTGACTTAGTGTAATGTGAAGCATTGAATGAGTGAAATGAGATGCAGTGACTGTGTGAAATGGGATGCAGTGAATGTGTGAACTGGGATGCAGTGGCTGAGTGAAATGGGATGCAGTGGCTGAGTGAAATGGGATGCATTGGCTGAGTGAAATGGGATGCAGTGGCTGAGTGAAATGGGATGCAGTGGCTGCATGAAATGGGATGCAGTGGCTGCATGAAATGGGATGCAGTGGCTGCATGAAATGGGATGCAGTGGCTGAGTGAAATGTGATGCAGTGACTGACTCAGTTGGGATGCAGTGACTGAGTGAAATGGGATGCAGTGACTGATGGAAATGGGATGCTGTGAGTGAGTGAAATGGGCTGCTGTGACTGAGACAAATGGGATACAGTGACTGATGTAAATGGGTGCAGTGACTGATGGAAATGGGATGCATTGACTCAGGGAAAGGAGATGCAGTGACTGTGGAAACAGGATGCTGTGACTGAGCGAAATGGGATGCAGTGACTGAGTGAAATGGGATGCAGTGACTGATGGAAATGGGATGCAGTGACTGTGGGACATGGCATGCTGTGTCTGAGGGTAATGGAATGCAGTGACTGAGGGGAATGGGATGCCAAGACTGATTGAACTGGGTTGCAGTGACTAGGTAAACTGGGATGCTGTGACTATGTCTAATGGAATGCAGTGACTGAGGGAAATGGGATCCAGTGACTGTGGGAAATGGGTTGCAGTGACTGAGTGAAATGGGATGCAGTGACTGAGTGAAATGGGATGCAGTGACTGAGTGAAATGGGCTGCAGTGAATGTGTGAACTGGGATGCAGTGACTGATGGAGATGGGATGCTGTGACTGAGTGAAATGGGATGCTGTGAGTGAGGGTAATGGGAGGCAGTGACTGAGGGAAAGGAGATGCAGTGACCGTGGGAAATGGCATGCTGTGACTGAGAGAAATGGGATGCTGTGACTCTTAAATGGGATGCAGTGACTGCGTGAAGTGGGATGCAGTGACTGAGGAAAGGAGATACACTGACTGTGGGAAAAGGGGTGCTGTGACTGAGGGAAATGGGATGCAGTGTCTGATGGAAATGGGATCCAGTGACTGAGGGAAATGGGATGCAGTGTCTGAGTGCAATGGGATGCAGTGAATGAGTGAAATGCGCTGCCCTTACTGAGTGAAATGGGATGCAGTAACGGAGGAAAGGAGATGCGGTGACTGTGGGAATGGGATGCAGTGACTGTTAAATGGGCCGCAGTGACTGAGTGAAATGGGCAGCAGTGACTGTGGGACATGGCATGCTGTGTCTGAGGGTAATGGAATGCAGTGACTGAGGGGAATGGGATGCCAAGACTGATTGAACTGGGTTGCAGTGACTGAGTAAACTGGGATGCTGTGACTATGTCTAATGGAATGCAGTGACTGAGGGAAATGGGATCCAGTGACTGTGGGAAATGGGTTGCAGTGACTGAGTGAAATGGGATGCAGTGACTGAGTGAAATGGGATGCAGTGACTGAGTGAAATGGAATGCAGTGACTGAGGGAAATGGGATGCAGTGACTGAGTGAAATGGGATTGCCGTGACTGTGGAAAGGAGATGCAGTGACTGAGGAAATGGGATGCAGTGACTGAGGGAAATGGGATGCAGTGTCTCTTGGAAATGGGATGCAGTGACTGAGGGTAATGGGATGCAGTGACTGAGGGTAATGGGATGCTGTGACTGAGGGTAATGGGATGCAGTGACTGAGGGGAATCGGATGCAGTGAATGAGGACAATGGGATGCAGTGACTGAGGGCAATGGGATGCAGTGACTGAGGGAAATGAGATGCAGCGTCTGTTTGAAATGGGACCCTGCGACTGAAGTTAATGGAATGCAGTGACTGAGTGAAATGGGATGCAGTGACTGAGTGAAGTGGGATGCAGTGACTGAGTGAAGTGGGATGCAGTGACTGAGGGTAATGGGATGCAGTGACTGAGGACAATGGGATGCAGTGACTGAGGGAAATGGGATGCAGTGACTGAGGGAAATGGGATGCAATGATTGATGGAAATGGGACGCAGTTACTAAGTGAAATGGGACGCAGTGACTGATGGAAAGGAGATGCAGTGACTGATGGAAAGGAGATGCAGTGACTGATGGAAAGGAGATGCAGTGACTGAGGGAAATGGGATGCAGTGACTGAGGGAAATGGGATGCAGTGACTGAGTGAAATGGGATTGCCGTGACTGTGGAAAGGAGATGCAGTGACTGAGGAAATGGGACGCAGTGACGGATGGAAATGGGATGCCCTGACTGAGTGTAAAGTGAAGCATTGAGTGAAATGGGATGCAGTGGCTGTGTGAAATGGGATGCAGTGGCTGTGTGAAATGGGATGCAGTGGCTGTGTGAACTGGGATGCAGTGACTGTGTGAATAGGGATGCAGTGACTGAGGGAAAGGAGATGCAGTGTCTGTTTGAAATGGGATGCTGCGACTCAAGTGAATGGGATGCCCTGTCTGTGGGGAATGGGATGCAGTGACTGTGGGGAATGGGATGCAGTGACTGAGATAAATGGGATGCAGTGACTGATGGCAATGCGATGCAGTGAATGAGGGAAATAGGATTCAGTGACTGTGGGGAATGGGATGCAGTGACTGATGGAAATGGGATTCAGTGAATGAGGGAAATAGGATTCAGTGACTGTGGGGAATGGGATGCAGTGACTGATGGAAATGGGATGCAGTGAATGAGGGAAATGGGATTCAGTGACTGAGATGAATGGGATGCAGTGACTGATGGAAATGGGATGCAGTGACTGAGGGTAATGGGATGCAGTCACTGAGTGAAATGGGATGCTGTGACACTGGAATGTGATGCAGTGACTTAGTGGAATGTGACGCATTGACTGAGGGAAAGGAGATGCAGTGAATGTGGGAAATGGGATGCTCTGACTGAGGGTAATGTGATCCAGTGACTGTGGGTAACGCGATGCAGTGACTGTGGTTAATGGGATGCAGTGAATGAGGGATAGGAGATGCAGTGACTGTGAAATGGGTTGCAATGACTGAGGGAAATGGGATGCAGTGACTGATGGAAATCAGATGCAGTGTCTGAGGGAAATGGGATGCAGTGTCTGAGGGAAATGGGATGCTGTGACTGAGTGAAATGAGATACATTGACTGAGTGAAATGGAATGCAGTAACTGAGGGAAATGGTATGCAGTGACTGAGGGAAATGGGATGCAGTGACTGACGGAAATGGGATGCCGTGTCTGTTTGAAATGGGATCCTGCGACTGAAGTTAATGGGATGCAGTGACTGAGTGAAATGGGATGCAGTGACTGAGTGAAGTGGGATGCAGTGACTGAGGACAATGGGATGCAGTGACTGAGGACAATGGGATGCAGTGACTGAGGACAATGGGATGCAGTGACTGAGGGAAATGGGATGCAGCGACTGGGAAATGGGATGCAGTGATTGATGGAAATGCGACGCAGTGACTAAGTGAAATGGGACGCAGTGACTGATGGAAAGGTGATGCAGTGACTCTGTGAAATGGGATGCAGTGACTGAGTGAAATTGGATTGCCGTGACTGTGGAAAGGAGATGCAGTGACTGAGGAAATGGGATGCAGTGACTGAGGGAAAAGGGATGCAGTGACTGAGGGAAATGAGATGCCGAGACTGAGTGAACTGGGATGCAGTGACTGATGGAAATGGGATGCAGTGACTGACGGAAATGGGATGCAGTGTCTGTTGGAAATGGGATCCTGCGACTGAGGGTAATGGGATGCTGTGACTGAGGGTAATGGGATGCTGTGACTGAGGGTAATGGGATGCAGTGACTGAGGGGAATTGGATGCAGTGAATGAGGACAATGGGATGCAGTGACTGAGGGCAATGGGATGCAGTGATCGAGTGAAATGGGATTGCCGTGACTGTGGAAAGGAGATGCAGTGACTGAGGAAATGGGATGCAGTGACGGATGGAAATGGGATGCCCTGACTGAGTGTAAAGTGAAGCATTGAGTGAAATGGGATGCAGTGGCTGTGTGAAATGGGATGCACTGGCTGTGTGAAATGGGATGCAGTGGCTGTGTGAACTGGGATGCAGTGACTGAGGGAAAGGAGATGCAGTGTCTGTATGAAATGGGATGCTGCGACTCAAGTGAATGGGATGCCGTGTCTGTGGGGAATGGGATGCAGTGACTGTGGGGAATGGGATGCAGTGACTGTGGGGAATGGGATGCAGTGACTGAGATAAATGGGATGCAGTGACTGATGGCAATGCGATGCAGTGAATGAGGGAAATAGGATTCAGTGACTATGGGGCATGGGATGCAGTGACTGAGGGACATGGGATGCAGTGACTGAGGGACATGGGATGCACTGACTGAGGGAAATGGGATGCAGTGACTGTGTGAAATGGGATGCAGTGACTGAGGACAATGGGATGCAGTGACTGAGGACAATGGGATGCAGTGACTGAGGGAAATGGGATGCAGTGACTGAGGGAAATGGGATGCAGCGACTGGGAAATGGGATGCAGTGATTGATGGAAATGCGACGCAGTGACTAAGTGAAATGGGACGCAGTGACTGATGGAAAGGTGATGCAGTGACTCTGTGAAATGGGATGCAGTGACTGAGTGAAATTGGATTGCCGTGACTGTGGAAAGGAGATGCAGTGACTGAGGAAATGGGATGCAGTGACTGAAGGAAATGGGATGCAGTGACTGAGTGAACTGGGATGCAGTGACTGATGGAAATGGGATGCAGTGACTGACGGAAATGGGATGCAGTGTCTGTTGGAAATGGGATCCTGCGACTGAGGGTAATGGGATGCTGTGACTGAGGGTAATGGGATGCTGTGACTGAGGGTAATGGGATGCAGTGACTGAGGGGAATCGGATGCAGTGAATGAGGACAATGGGATGCAGTGACTGAGGGCAATGGGATGCAGTGATCGAGTGAAACGGGATTGCCGTGACTGTGGAAAGGAGATGCAGTGACTGAGGAAATGGGATGCAGTGACGGATGGAAATGGGATGCCCTGACTGAGTGTAAAGTGAAGCATTGAGTGAAATGGGATGCAGTGGCTGTGTGAAATGGGATGCAGTGGCTGTGTGAAATGGGATGCACTGGCTGTGTGAAATGGGATGCAGTGGCTGTGTGAACTGGGATGCAGTGACTGAGGGAAAGGAGATGCAGTGTCTGTATGAAATGGGATGCTGCGACTCAAGTGAATGGGATGCCGTGTCTGTGGGGAATGGGATGCAGTGACTGTGGGGAATGGGATGCAGTGACTGTGGGGAATGGGATGCAGTGACTGAGATAAATGGGATGCAGTGACTGATGGCAATGCGATGCAGTGAATGAGGGAAATAGGATTCAGTGACTATCGGGCATGGGATGCAGTGACTGAGGGACATGGGATGCAGTGACTGAGGGACATGGGATGCACTGACTGAGGGAAATGGGATGCAGTGACTGTGTGAAATGGGATGCAGTGACTGAGGGACGTGGGATGCAGTGAATGAGGGACGTGGGATGCAGTGACTGAGGGAAATGGGACGCAGTGACTGATGGAAAGGAGATGCAGTGACTCTGTGAAATGGGATGCACTGACTGAGTGAAATGGGATTGCCGTGACTGTGGAAAGGAGATGCAGTGACTGAGGAAATGGGACGCGGTGACGGACGGAAATGGCATGTTCTGACTGAGTGTAAAGTGAAACATTGAGTGAAATGGGATGCAGTGGCTGTGTGAAATGGGATGCAGCGGCTGTGTGAAATGGGATGCAGTGGATGTGTGAAATGGGATGCAGTGACTGTGGGGAATGGGATGCAGTCACTGTGGGGAATGGGATGCAGTCACTGAGATAAATGGGATGCAATGACTGTTGGAAATGGGATGCAGTGAATGAGGGAAATAGGATTCAGTGACTGTGGGGAATGGGATGCAGTGACTGAGGGAAATGGGATGAAGTGACTGAGTGAAATGTGATGCAGTGCCTGATGGAAATGTGATGCAGTTACTGTGGGACATGGGATGCAGTGACTGAGGTACTGGGAAGGAGTGACTGAGTTAATAGGGATGCAGTGCCCGAGCGGGCTTGGGGTGCAGTGACTGAGTGAAATGGGATGCAGTGACTGATGGAAATGGGATGCAGTGACTGAGTGAAATGAGATACATTGACTGAGTGAAATGGAATGCAGTAACTGAGGGAAATGGTATGCAGTGACTGAGGGAAATGGGATGCAGTGAATGACGGAAATGGGATGCCGTGTCTGTTTGAAATGGGATCCTGCGACTGAAGTTAATGGGATGCAGTGACTGAGTGAAATGGGATGCAGTGACTGAGTGAAGTGGGTTGCAGTGACTGAGGACAATGGGATGCAGTGACTGAGGACAATGGGATGCAGTGACTGAGGGAAATGGGATGCAGTGACTGAGGGAAATGGGATGCAGCGACTGGGAAATGGGATGCAGTGATTGATGGAAATGCGACGCAGTGACTAAGTGAAATGGGACGCAGTGACTGATGGAAAGGTGTTGCAGTGACTGAGTGAAATGGGATGCAGTGACTGAGTGAAGTGGGATGCAGTGACTGAGGACAATGGGATGCAGTGACTGAGGACAACGGGATGCAGTGACTGAGGACAATGGGATGCAGTGACTGAGGGAAATGGGATGCA
The DNA here is from genome assembly GCF_030684315.1 of Stegostoma tigrinum. Lineage (NCBI taxonomy): Eukaryota > Metazoa > Chordata > Chondrichthyes > Orectolobiformes > Stegostomatidae > Stegostoma > Stegostoma tigrinum. Next base: position 81,331,735 of record NC_081365.1, read on the forward strand.
GTGACTGAGGGTAATGGGATGTAGTGACTCATGGTAATGGGATGCAGCGACTGAGGTGAAATGGGCTGCAGAGACTGAGTGAAATGGCATGCAGTGATTGAGGAACGGGGATGCAGTGAATGTGGGAAATGGGATGCAGTGACTGATGGAAATGGGATGCAGTGACCAAGGACAATGGGATGAAGTGACTGAGTGAACTGTGATTCAGTCACTGAGTGAACTGTGATGCAGTGGCTGAGTGGAATGCGATGCAGTGACTGAGTGAAATGAGATGCAGTGACTGAGGGACATGGGATGTAGTGACTGAGGGACATGGGATGGAGTGACTGAGGGATATGGGATGCAGTGACTGAGGGACATGGGATGCAGTGACTGAGGGAAATGGGATACAGTGCCTGACCGAAAAGGGACGCACTGACTGAGTGAAATGGGATGCAGTGAATTAGTGAAATGAGATGCAGTGACTGATGGAAATTGGATGCAGTGACAGAGTGTCATGCGCTGCAGTGCCTGATGGAAATGTGATGCAGTGACTGTGGGACATGGGATGCAGTGACTGAGGTACTGGGAAGGAGTGACTGAGTTAATAGGGATGCAGTGCCCGAGCGGGCTTGGGGTGCAGTGACTGAGTGAAATGGGATGCAGTGACTGATGGAAATGGAATGCAGTGACTGAGTGAAATGAGATACATTGACTGAGTGAAATGGAATGCAGTAACAGAGGGAAATGGGATGCAGTGAATGAGGGAAATGGGATGCAGTGAATGAGGGAAATGGGATGCAGTGACTGAGTGAAATGTGATGCAGTGACTCGGTGAAAGGAGATGCAGTGCCTGTGGGACATGGGATGCAGTGACTGAGTGAAATGAGATGCAGTGACTGAGCGAAATGTGATGCAATCACTGAGTGAAATGCGATGCAGAAATTAGATGCAGTGTCTGATGGAAATGTGATGCAGTGACTGCGTGAAATGGGATGCAGTGAATGAGTGAAATGAGATGCAGTGTCTGATGGAAATGTGATGCAGTAACTGAAGGAAATGGGATGCAGTGACTGAGGGAAATGAGATGCAGTATTTGTAGGAAGTAGGATGCAATCACTGAGTGAAATGCGATGCAGAGACTGAGGGAAAGGAGATGCTGTGACTATGGGAAATGGGATGCAGTGAGTGTGGGAAATTGAATGCAGCGTCTGTGAGATACGGGCAACAGTGACTGATCGAAATGGATTGCAGTGACTATGGTGAAGGAGATGCAGTGATTGAGTGAAATGGGATGCAGTGACTGAGGGAAATGGGATGCAGTGACTGATGGAAATGGGATGCAGTGACTGCACGAAATGGGATGCCGTCACGGAGTGAAATGTGTTTCAGTCACTGAGTGTAACGTGTTGCAGTCACTGAGGGAAATGGGATGCAGTGACTGATGGAAATGGGAAGCAGTGTCTGACGGAAATTGAATGCAGCATCAGTGAGAAACGGGATGCAGTGACTGAGAGAAATGGGATCCAGCGACTGAGGGAAATGGAATGCCGTGACTGAGGGAAATGTGATGCAGTGACTGAGTGAAATGGGAAGCAGTGACTGATGGAAATGAGACGCCATGACTTGGGGAAAGGAGATGCAGTGACTGATGGAAATGGGATGCAGTGACTTACGGAAAAGGGATGCAGTGACTGACGGAAATGGGATGCAGTGACTGATGGAAATGGGATGCAGTGACTGAGTGAGATGGGATGCAGTGTCAGAGTGAGATGGGAAGCAGTGACTGATGGAAATGAGACGCCGTGACTTGGGGAAATGGGATGCAGTGACTGTGGGAAATGGGATGCAGTGACTTAAGGAAATGGGATGCAGTGACTGACGATAATGGGATGACGTGACTGATGGAAATGGGATGCAGTGTCTGAGTGAGATGGGATGCAGTGTCTGAGTGAGATGGGAGGCAGTGTCTGAGTGAAATGGGATGCAGTTAATGAGTGAAATGAGATGCAGTGACTGATGGAAATTGGATGCAGTGACAGAGTGAGATGCGCTGCAGTGCCTGATGGAAATGTGATGCAGTTACTGTGGGACATGGGATGCAGTGACTGAGGTACTGGGAAGGAGTGACTGAGTTAATAGAGATGCAGTGCCCGAGCTGGCTTGGGGTGCAGTGACTGAGTGAAATGGGATGCAGTGACTGATGGAAATGGGATGCAGTGACTGAGTGAAATGAGATACATTGACTGAGTGAAATGGAATGCAGTAACTGGGGAAATGGTATGCAGTGACTGAGGGAAATGGGATGCAGTGACTGACGGAAATGGGATGCCGTGTCTGTTTGAAATGGGATCCTGCGACTGAAGTTAATGGGATGCAGTGACTGAGTGAAATGGGATGCAGTGACTGAGTGAAATGGGATGCAGTGACTGAGTGAAGTGGGATGCAGTGACTGAGGACAATGGGATGCAGTGACTGAGGACAATGGGATGCAGTGACTGAGGGAAATGGGATGCAGTGACTGAGGGAAATGGGATGCAGCGACTGGGAAATGGGATGCAGTGATTGATGGAAATGCGACGCAGTGACTAAGTGAAATGGGACGCAGTGACTGATGGAAAGGTGATGCAGTGACTCTGTGAAATGGGATGCAGTGACTGAGTGAAATTGGATTGCCGTGACTGTGGAAAGGAGATGCAGTGACTGAGGAAATGGGATGCAGTGACTGAGGGAAAAGGGATGCAGTGACTGAGGGAAATGAGATGCCGAGACTGAGTGAACTGGGATGCAGTGACTGATGGAAATGGGATGCAGTGACTGACGGAAATGGGATGCAGTGTCTGTTGGAAATGGGATCCTGTGACTGAGGGTAATGGGATGCTGTGACTGAGGGTAATGGGATGCTGTGACTGAGGGTAATGGGATGCAGTGACTGAGGGGAATTGGATGCAGTGAATGAGGACAATGGGATGCAGTGACTGAGGGCAATGGGATGCAGTGATCGTGTGAAATGGGATTGCCGTGACTGTGGAAAGGAGATGCAGTGATTGAGGAAATGGGATGCAGTGACGGATGGAAATGGGATGCCCTGACTGAGTGTAAAGTGAAGCATTGAGTGAAATGGGATGCAGTGGCTGTGTGAAATGGGATGCACTGGCTGTGTGAAATGGGATGCACTGGCTGTGTGAAATGGGATGCAGTGGCTGTGTGAACTGGGATGCAGTGACTGAGGGAAAGGAGATGCAGTGTCTGTATGAAATGGGATGCTGCGACTCAAGTGAATGGGATGCCGTGTCTGTGGGGAATGGGATGCAGTGACTGTGGGGAATGGGATGCAGTGACTGTGGGGAATGGGATGCAGTGACTGAGATAAATGGGATGCAGTGACTGATGGCATTGCGATGCAGTGAATGAGGGAAATAGGATTCAGTGACTATGGGGCATGGGATGCAGTGACTGAGGGACATGGGATGCAGTGACTGAGGGACATGGGATGCAGTGACTGAGGGACATGGGATGCAGTGACTGTGTGAAATGGGATGCAGTGACTGAGGACAATGGGATGCAGTGACTGAGGACAATGGGATGCAGTGACTGAGGGAAATGGGATGCAGTGACTGAGGGGAATCGGATGCAGTGAATGAGGACAATGGGATGCAGTGATTGAGGGCAATGGGATGCAGTGATCGAGTGAAATGGGATTGCCGTGACTGTGGAAAGGAGATGCAGTGACTGAGGAAATGGGATGCAGTGACGGATGGAAATGGGATGCCTTGACTGAGTGTAAAATGAAGCATTGAGTGAAATGGGATGCAGTGGCTGTGTGAAATGGGATGCAGTGGCTGTGTGAAATGGGATGCACTGGCTGTGTGAACTGGGATGCAGTGACTGAGGGAAAGGAGATGCAGTGTCTGTATGAAATGGGATGCTGCGACTCAAGTGAATGGGATGCCGTGTCTGTGGGGAATGGGATGCAGTGACTGTGGGGAATGGGATGCAGTGACTGTGGGGAATGGGATGCAGTGACTGAGATAAATGGGATGCAGTGACTGATGGCAATGCGATGCAGTGAATGAGGGAAATAGGATTCAGTGACTATGGGGCATGGGATGCAGTGACTGAGGGACATGGGATGCAGTGACTGAGGGACATGGGATGCACTGACTGAGGGAAATGGGATGCAGTGACTGTGTGAAATGGGATGCAGTGACTGAGGACAATGGGATGCAGTGACTGAGGACAATGGGATGCAGTGACTGAGGGAAATGGGATGCAGTGACTGAGGGGAATCGGATGCAGTGAATGAGGACAATGGGATGCAGTGATTGAGGGCAATGGGATGCAGTGATCGAGTGAAATGGGATTGCCGTGACTGTGGAAAGGAGATGCAGTGACTGAGGAAATGGGATGCAGTGACGGATGGAAATGGGATGCCCTGACTGAGTGTAAAGTGAAGCATTGAGTGAAATGGGATGCAGTGGCTGTGTGAAATGGGATGCAGTGGCTGTGTGAAATGGGATGCACTGGCTGTGTGAAATGGGATGCAGTGGCTGTGTGAACTGGGATGCAGTGACTGAGGGAAAGGAGATGCAGTGTCTGTATGAAATGGGATGCTGCGACTTAAGTGAATGGGATGCCGTGTCTGTGGGGAATGGGATGCACTGACTGTGGGGAATGGGATGCAGTGACTGAGATAAATGGGATGCAGTGACTGATGGCAATGCGATGCAGTGACTGATGGCAATGCGATGCAGTGAATGAGGGAAATAGGATTCAGTGACTATGGGGCATGGGATGCAGTGACTGAGGGACATGGGATGCAGTGACTGATGACATGGGATGCACTGACTGAGGGAAATGGGATGCAGTGACTGTGTGAAATGGGATGCAGTGACTGAGGGACGTGGGATGCAGTGAATGAGGGACGTGGGATGCAGTGACTGAGGGAAATGGGACGCAGTGACTGATGGAAAGGAGATGCAGTGACTCTGTGAAATGGGATGCACTGACTGAGTGAAATGGGATTGCCGTGACTGTGGAAAGGAGATGCAGTGACTGAGGAAATGGGACGCGGTGACGGACGGAAATGGCATGTTCTGACTGAGTGTAAAGTGAAACATTGAGTGAAATGGGATGCAGTGGCTGTGTGAAATGGGATGCAGTGGCTGTGTGAAATGGGATGCAGTGGATGTGTGAAATGGGATGCTGTGTCTGTGGGGAATGGGATGCAGTGACTGTGGGGAATGGGATGCAGTGACTGTGGGGAATGGGATGCAGTCACTGAGATAAATGAGATGCAGTGACTGATGGAAATGGGATGCAGTGAATGAGGGAAATAGGATTCAGTGACTGTGGGGAATGGGATGCAGTGACTGAGGGAAATGGGATGAAGTGACTGAGTGAAATGTGATGCAGTGCCTGATGGAAATGTGATGCAGTTACTGTGGGACATGGGATGCAGTGACTGAGATACTGGGAAGGAGTGACTGAGTTAATAGGGATGCAGTGCCCGAGCGGGCTTGGGGTGCAGTGACTGAGTGAAATGGGATGCAGTGACTGATGGAAATGGGATGCAGTGACTGAGTGAAATGAGATACATTGACTGAGTGAAATGGAATGCAGTAGCTGAGGGAAATGGTATGCTGTGACTGAGGGAAATGGGATGCAGTGACTGACGGAAATGGGATGCCGTGTCTGTTTGAAATGGGATCCTGCGACTGAAGTTAATGGGATGCAGTGACTGAGTGAAATGGGATGCAGTGACTGAGTGAAGTGGGATGCAGTGACTGAGGACAATGGGATGCAGTGACTGAGGACAATGGGATGCAGTGACTGAGGGAAATGGGATGCAGTGACTGAGGGAAATGGGATGCAGCGACTGGGAAATGGGATGCAGTGATTGATGGAAATGCGACGCAGTGACTAAGTGAAATGGGACGCAGTGACTGATGGAAAGGTGATGCAGTGACTCTGTGAAATGGGATGCAGTGACTGAGTGAAATTGGATTATCGTGACTGTGGAAAGGAGATGCAGTGACTGAGGAAATGGGATGCAGTGACTGAGGGAAATGGGATGCAGTGACTGAGGGAAATGAGATGCCGAGACTGAGTGAACTGGGATGCAGTGACTGATGGAAATGGGACGCAGTGACTGACGGAAATGGGATGCATGTCTGTTCGAAATGGGATCCTGCGACTGAAGGTAATGGGATGCAGTGACTGAGGGTAATGGGATGCAGTGACTGAGGGGAATTGGATGCAGTGAATGAGGACAATGGGATGCAGTGACTGAGGGCAATGGGATGCAGTGATCGAGTGAAATGGGATTGCCGTGACTGTGGAAAGGAGATGCAGTGACTGAGGAAATGGGATGCAGTGACGGATGGAAATGGGATGCCCTGACTGAGTGTAAAGTGAAGCATTGAGTGAAATGGGATGCAGTGGCTGTGTGAAATGGGATGCAGTGGCTATGTGAAATGGGATGCACTGGCTGTGTGAACTGGGATGCAGTGACTGTGTGAATAGGGATGCAGTGACTGAGGGAAAGGAGATGCAGTGTCTGTTTGAAATGGGATGCTGCGACTCAAGTGAATGGGATGCCGTGTCTGTGGGGAATGGGATGCAGTGACTGTGGGGAATGGGATGCAGTGACTGTGGGGAATGGGATGCAGTGACTGAGATAAATGGGATGCAGTGACTGATGGCAATGCGATGCAGTGAATGAGGGAAATAGGATTCAGTGACTATGGGGCATGGGATGCAGTGACTGAGGGAAATGGGATTCAGTGACTGAGGGACATGGGATGCAGTGACTGACGGAAATGGGATGCCGTGTCTGTTTGAAATGGGATGCAGTGACTGAGTGAAATGGGATGCAGTGACTGAGTGAAGTGGGATGCAGTGACTGAGGACAATGGGATGCAGTGACTGAGGACAATGGGATGCAGTGACTGAGGGAAATGGGATGCAGTGACTGAGGGAAATGGGATGCAGCGACTGGGAAATGGGATGCAGTGATTGATGGAAATGCGACGCAGTGACTAAGTGAAATGGGACGCAGTGACTGATGGAAAGGTGTTGCAGTGACTGAGTGAAATGGGATGCAGTGACTGAGTGAAGTGGGATGCAGTGACTGAGGACAATGGGATGCAGTGACTGAGGACAATGGGATGCAGTGACTGAGGACAATGGGATGCAGTGACTGAGGGAAATGGGATGCAGTGATTGATGGAAATGCGACGCAGTGACTAAGTGAAATGAGATACATTGACTGAGTGAAATGGAATGCAGTAACTGAGGGAAATGGTATGCAGTGACTGAGGGTAATGTGATGCAGTGACTGAGGGTAACGCGATGCAGTGACTGTGGTTAATGGGATGCAGTGAATGAGGGATAGGAGATGCAGTGACTGTGGGAAATGGGATGCAATGACTGAGGGAAATGGGATGCAGTGACTGATGGAAATCAGATGCAGTGTCTGAGGGAAATGGGATGCAGTGTCTGACGGAAATGGGATGCTGTGACTGAGCGTACTGGGATGCAGTGACTGAGGGTAATGCGATGTAGTGACTGATGGTGCTGGGATGCAGTGACTGAGGTGAAATGGGCTGCAGAGACTGAGTGAAATGACATGCAGTGATTGAGGAACGGAGATGCAGTGACTGTGGGAAATGGGATGCAGTGACTGAGGGAAATGGGATGCAGCGACTCGGAAATGGGATGCAGTGATTGATGGAAATGCGACGCAGTGACTAAGTGAAATGGGACGCAGTGACTGATGGAAAGGTGATGCAGTGACTGAGGGTAATGGGTTGCAGTGACTGAGTGAAATGGGATGCAGTGACTGAGGACAATGGGATGCAGTGACTGAGGGAAATGGGATGCAGTGACTGATGGAAAGGTGATGCAGTGACTGAGGGTAATGGGTTGCAGTCACTGAGTGAAATGGGATGCTGTGACACTGTGGAATGGGATGCAGAGACTCAGTGGAATGTGACGCATTGACTGAGGGAAAGGAGATGCAGTGAATGTGGGAAATGGAATGCTCTGACTGAGCGTAATGTGATGCAGTGACTGAGGGTAACGCGATGCAGTGACTGTGGTTAATGGGATGCAGTGAATGAGGGATAGGAGATGCAGTGACTGTGGGAAATGGGATGCAATGACTGAGGGAAATGGGATGCAGTGTCTGAGGGAAATGGGATGCTGTGACTAAGCGTACTGGGATGCAGTGACTGAGGGTAATGGGATGTAGTGACTGATGGTACTGGGATGCAGTGACTGAGGTGAAATGGGCTGCAGAGACTGAGTGAAATGACATGCAGTGATTGAGGAATGGAGATGCAGTGACTGAGGGAAATGGGATGCAGTGACTGATGGAAAGGAGATGCAGTGTCTCTGTGAAATGGGATGCAGTGACTGAGTGAAATGGGATGCAGTGGCTGTGTGAAATGGGATGCAGTGGCTGTGTGAACTGGGATGCAGTGACTGTGTGAATAGGGATGCAGTGACTGAGGGAAAGGAGATGCAGTGTCTGTTTGAAATGGGATACTGCGACTCAAGTGAATGGGATGCCGTATCTGTGGGGAATGGGATGCAGTGACTGTGGGGAATGGGATGCAGTGACTGTGGGGAATGGGATGCAGTGACTGAGATAAATGGGATTCAGTGACTGAGGGAAATGGGATTCAGTGACTGTGATGAATGGGACGCAGTGACTGATGGAAATGGGATGCAGTGACTGAGGGTAATGGGTTGTAGTCACTGACTGAAATGGGATGCTGTGACTGATGTTAATGGGATGCAGTGACTGAGGTGAAATGGGCTGCAGAGACTGAGTGAAATGACATGCAGTGATTGAGGAATGGAGATGCAGTGACTGTGGGAAATGGGATGCAGTGACTGATTGAAATGGGATGCAGTGACTGAGTGAACTGTGATTCAGTCACTGAGTGAACTGTGATGCAGTCGCTGAGTAGAATGGGATGCAGTGACTGAGTGAAATGAGATGCAGTGACTGAGGGACATGGGATGCAGTGACTGAGGTTAATGGGATGTAGTGACTGAGTGAAATGGGATGCAGTGACTGAGTGAAATGGGATGCAGTGACTGAGGGGAATCGGATGCAGTGAATGAGGACAATGGGATGCAGTGACTGAGGAAAATGGGATGCAGTGATTGAGGGCAATGGGATGCAGTGACTGAGGACAATGGGATGCAGTGACTGAGGACAATGGGATGCAGTGACTGAGGGCAATGGGATGCAGTGACTGAGGGCAATGGGATGCAGTGACTGAGGGCAATGGGATGCAGTGACTGAGGACAATGGGATGCAGTGACTGCGTGAAATGGGATGCAGTGACTGGGAATTGGCAGGCTGTGACTGAGTGAAATGTGACGCAGTGACTGATGGAAAGGAGATGCAGTGTCTCTGTGAAATGGGATGCAGTGACTGAGTGAAATGGGATGCAGTGGCTGTGTGAAATGGGATGCAGTAGCTGTGTGAACTGGGATGCAGTGACTGTGTGAAATGGGATGCAGTGACTGAGGGACGTGGGATGCAGTGAATGAGGGACGTGGGATGCAGTGACTGAGGGAAATGGGACGCAGTGACTGATGGAAAGGAGATGCAGTGACTCTGTGAAATGGGATGCACTGACTGAGTGAAATGGGATTGCCGTGACTGTGGAAAGGAGATGCAGTGACTGAGGAAATGGGACGCGGTGACGGATGGAAATGGCATGTTCTGACTGAGTGTAAAGTGAAACATTGAGTGAAATGGGATGCAGTGGCTGTGTGAAATGGGATGCAGTGGCTGTGTGAAATGGGATGCAGTGGCTGTGTGAAATGGGATGCAGTGGCTGTGTGAAATGGGATGCCGTGTCTGTGGGGAATGGGATGCCGTGTCTGTGGGGAATGGGATGCAGTGACTGTGGGGAATGGGATGCAGTGACTGTGGGGAATGGGATGCAGTCACTGAGATAAATGGGATGCAGTGACTGATGGAAATGGGATGCAGTGAATGAGGGAAATAGGATTCAGTGACTGTGGGGAATGGAATGCAGTGACTGAGGGAAATGGGATTCAGTGACTGAGGGAAATGGGATTAAGTGACTGTGATGAATGGGCGCAGTGACTGATGGAAATCGGATGCAGTGACTGATGGTAATGGGATGCAGTGACTGAGGTGAAATGGGCTGCAGAGACTGAGTGAAATGACATGCAGTGATTGAGGAACAGAGATGCAGTGACTGTGGGAAATGGGATGCAGTGACTGAGTGAAATGAGATGCACTGACTGAGGGACATGGGATGCACTGACTGAGGAACATGGGATGCACTGACTGAGGGAAATGGGATGCACTGACTGAGGGACGTGGGATGCAGTGAATGAGGAACGTCCGATGCAGTGACTGAGGGAAATGGGATGCAGTGCCTGAGGGAAATGAGATGCCGAGACTGAGTGAACTGGGATGCAGTGACTTATGGAAATGGTATGCAGTGACTGAGGGTAATGGGATGCAGTGACTGAGGGTAATGGGATGCAGTGACTGAGTGAAATGGGATGCAGTGACTGAGTGAAATGGGATGCAGTAACTGAGGTTAATGGGGTGCAGTGACTGAGTGAAATGGGATGCAGTGACTGAGGGGAATCGGATGCAGTGAATGAGGACAATGGGATGCAGTGACTGAGGAAAATGGGATGCAGTGATTGAGGGCAATGGGATGCAGTGACTGAGGACAATGGGATGCAGTGACTGAGGACAATGGGATGCAGTGACTGCGTGAAATGGGATGCAGTGACTGGGAATTGGCACGCAGTGACTATGGGAAATGGGACGCAGTGACTGAGTGAAATGTGACGCAGTGACTGATGGAAAGGAGATGCAGTGTCTCTGTGAAATGGGATGCATTGGCTGTGTGAAATGGGATGCAGTGGCTGTGTGAAATGGGATGCAGTGGCTGTGTGAACTGGGATGCAGTGACTGTGTGAACAGGGATGCAGTGACTGAGGGAAAGGAGATGCAGTGTCTGTTTGAAATGGGATGCAGCGACTCAAGTGAATGGGATGCCGTATCTGTGGGGAATGGGATGCAGTGACTGTGGGGAATGGGATGCAGTGACTGTGGGGAATGGGATGCAGTGACTGAGATAAATGGGATTCAGTGACTGAGGGAAATGGGATTCAGTGACTGTGATGAATGGGACGCAGTGACTGATGGAAATGGGATGCAGTGACTGAGGGTAATGGGTTGTAGTCACTGACTGAAATGGGATGCTGTGACTGATGGTAATGGGATGCAGTGACTGAGGTGAAATGGGCTGCAGAGACTGAGTGAAATGCAATGCAGTGATTGAGGAACAGAGATGCAGTGACTGTGGGAAATGGGATGCAGTGACTGAGGTGAAATGGGCTGCAGAGACTGAGTGAAATGACATGCAGTGATTGAGGAACAGAGATGCAGTGACTGTGGGAAATGGGATGCAGTGACTGAGTGAAATGAGATGCAGTGACTGAGTGAATTGAGATGCAGTGACTGAGGGACATGGGATGCAGTGACTGAGGGACATGGGATGCAGTGACTGATGGACATGGGATGCAGTGACTGAGTTAATAGGGAATCAGTGCCCGAGCGGGCTTGGGGTGCAGTGACTGAGGGAAATGGGATACAGTGCCTGACCGAAAAGGGATGCACTGACTGAGTGAAATGGGATGCACTGACTGAGGGACATGGGATGCACTGACTGAGGGACATGGGATGCACTGACTGAGGGACATGGGATGCACTGACTGAGGGAAATGGGATGCAGTGACTGAGTGAAATGGGATGCAGTGACCGAGGGATGTGGGATGCAGTGCCTGAGGGAAATGAGATGCCGAGACTGAGTGAACTGGGATGCAGTGACTTATGGAAATGGTATGCGGTGACTGAGGGTAATGGGATGCAGTGACTGAGGGTAATGGGATGCAGTGACTGAGGGTAATGGGATGCAGTGACTGAGTGAAATGGGATGCCGTGACTGAGTGAAATGGGATGCAGTAACTGAGGGTAATGGGATGCAGTGACTGAGTGAAATGGGATGCAGTGAATGAGGACAATGGGATGCAGTGAATGAGGACAATGGGATGCAGTGACTGAGGGAAATGGGATGCAGTGACTGAGGGAAATGGGATGCAGTGACTGAGGAAAATGGGATGCAGTGATTGAGGGAAATGGGATGCAGTGATTGATGGAACTGCGACGCAGTGACTAAGTGAAATGGGACGCAGTGACTGATGGAAAGGTGATGCAGTGACTGAGGGTAATGGGTTGCAGTCACTGAGTGAAATGGGATGCTCTGACACTGTGGAATGGGATGCAGAGACTCAGTGGAATGTGACGCATTGACTGAGGGAAAGGAGATGCAGTGAATTTGGGAAATGGGATGCTCTGACTGAGGGTAATGTGATGCAGTGAATGAGGGATAGGAGATGCAGTGACTGTGGGAAATGGGATGCAGTGACTGATGGAAATCAGATGCAGTGACTGATGGAAATCAGATGCAGGGACTGATGGAAATCAGATGCAGTGTCTGAGGGAAATGGGATGCAGTGTCTGAGGGAAATGGGATGCTGTGACTGAGCGTACTGGGATGCAGTGACTGAGGGTAATGAGATATAGTGACTGATGGTACTGGGATGCAGTGACTGAGGTGAAATGGGCTGCAGAGACTGAGTGAAATGACATGCAGTGATTGAGGAACGGAGATGCAGTGACTGTGGGAAATGGGATGCAGTGACTGATTGAAATGGGATGCAGTGACTGAGTGAACTGTGATTCAGTCACTGAGTGAACTGTGATTCAGTCATTGAGTGAACTGTGATGCAGTCGCTGAGTAGAATGGGATGCAGTGACTGAGGGACATGGGATGCAGTGACTGAGGGACATGGGATGCAGTGACTGAGGGACATGGGATGCAGTGACTGAGGGACATGGGATGCAGTGACTGAGGGAAATGGGATGCAGTGACTGTGTGAAATGGGTTGCAGTGAATGAGGGACATGGGATGCAGTGAATGAGGGACGTGGGATGCAGTGACTGAGGGAAATGGGACGCAGTGACTGATGGAAAGGAGATGCAGTGACTCTGTGAAATGGGATGCACTGACTGAGTGAAATGGGATTGCCGTGACTGTGGAAAGGAGATGCAGTGACTGAGGAAATGGGACGCGGTGACGGATGGAAATGGCATGTTCTGACTGAGTGTAAAGTGAAACATTGAGTGAAATGGGATGCAGTGGCTGTGTGAAATGGGATGCAGTGACTGAGGGAAGTGGGATGCAGTGACTGAGGACAATGGGATGCAGTGACTGAGGACAATGGGATGCAGTGACTGAGGTTAATGGGATGCAGTGACTGAGTGAAATGGGATGCAGTGACTGAGTGAAATGGGATGCAGTGAATGAGGACAATGGGATGCAGTGAATGAGGACAATTGGATGCAGTGACTGAGGAAAATGGGATGCAGTGATTGAGGGCAATGGGATGCAGTGACTGAGGACAATGGGATGCAGTGACTGAGGACAATTGGATGCAGTGACTGAGGACAATGTGATGCAGTGACTGAGGGCAATGGGATGCAGTGACTGAGGACAATGGGATGCAGTGACTGCGTGAAATGGGATGCAGTGACTGGGAATTGGGAGGCAGTGACTGAGTGAAATGTGACGCAGTGACTGATGGAAAGGAGATGCAGTGTCTCTGTGAAATGGGATGCAGTGACTGAGTGAAATGGGATGCAGTGGCTGTGTGAAATGGGATGCAGTAGCTGTGTGAACTGGGATGCAGTGACTGTGTGAAATGGGATGCAGTGACTGAGGGACGTGGGATGCAGTGAATGAGGGACGTGGGATGCAGTGACTGAGGGAAATGGGACGCAGTGACTGATGGAAAGGAGATGCAGTGACTCTGTGAAATGGGATGCACTGACTGAGTGAAATGGGATTGCCGTGACTGTGGAAAGGAGATGCAGTGACTGAGGAAATGGGACGCGGTGACGGACGGAAATGGCATGTTCTGACTGAGTGTAAAGTGAAACGTTGAGTGAAATGGGATGCAGTGGCTGTGTGAAATGGGATGCAGTGGCTGTGTGAAATGGGATGCAGTGGATGTGTGAAATGGGATGCCGTGTCTGTGGGGAATGGGATGCCGTGTCTGTGGGGAATGGGATGCAGTGACTGTGGGGAATGGGATGCAGTGACTGTGGGGAATGGGATGCAGTCACTGAGATAAATGGGATGCAGTGACTGATGGAAATGGGATGCAGTGAATGAGGGAAATAGGATTCAGTGACTGTGGGGAATGGAATGCAGTGACTGAGGGAAATGGGATTCAGTGACTGAGGGAAATGGGATTAAGTGACTGTGATGAATGGGACGCAGTGACTGATGGAAATGGGATGCAGTGACTGATGGTAATGGGATGCAGTGACTGAGGTGAAATGGGCTGCAGAGACTGAGTGAAATGACATGCAGTGATTGAGGAACAGAGATGCAGTGACTGTGGGAAATGGGATGCAGTGACTGAGGACAATGCGATCCAGTGACTGAGTGAACTGTGATTCAGTCAATGAGTGAACTGTGATTCAGTCACTGAATGAACTGTGATGCAGTGACTGAGTGAAATGAGATGCAGTGACTGAGTGAAATGAGATGCAGTGACTGAGGGACATGGGATGCAGTGACTGAGTGAAATGTGATGCAGTGACTGAGGGACATGGGATGCAGTGACTGAGGGACAATGGGATGCAGTGACTGAGGACAATGGGATGCAGTGACTGAGGTTAATGGGATGCAGTGACTGAGTGAAATGGGATGCAGTGACTGTGTGAAATGGGATGCAGTGACTGAGGGGAATCGGATGCAGTGAATGAGGACAATGGGATGCAGTGACTGAGGAAAATGGGATGCAGTGATTGAGGGAAATGGGATGCAGTGATTGATGGAACTGCGACGCAGTGACTAAGTGAAATGGGACGCAGTGACTGATGGAAAGGTGATGCAGTGACTGAGGGTAATGGGTTGCAGTCACTGAGTGAAATGGGATGCTCTGACACTGTGGAATGGGATGCAGAGACTCAGTGGAATGTGACGCATTGACTGAGGGAAAGGAGATGCAGTGAATTTGGGAAATGGGATGCTCTGACTGAGGGTAATGTGATGCAGTGAATGAGGGATAGGAGATGCAGTGACTGTGGGAAATGGGATGCAGTGACTGATGGAAATCAGATGCAGTGACTGATGGAAATCAGATGCAGGGACTGATGGAAATCAGATGCAGTGTCTGAGGGAAATGGGATGCAGTGTCTGAGGGAAATGGGATGCTGTGACTGAGCGTACTGGGATGCAGTGACTGAGGGTAATGAGATATAGTGACTGATGGTACTGGGATGCAGTGACTGAGGTGAAATGGGCTGCAGAGACTGAGTGAAATGACATGCAGTGATTGAGGAACGGAGATGCAGTGACTGTGGGAAATGGGATGCAGTGACTGATTGAAATGGGATGCAGTGACTGAGTGAACTGTGATTCAGTCACTGAGTGAACTGTGATTCAGTCATTGAGTGAACTGTGATGCAGTCGCTGAGTAGAATGGGATGCAGTGACTGAGGGACATGGGATGCAGTGACTGAGGGACATGGGATGCAGTGACTGAGGGACATGGGATGCAGTGACTGAGGGACATGGGATGCAGTGACTGAGGGAAATGGGATGCAGTGACTGTGTGAAATGGGTTGCAGTGAATGAGGGACATGGGATGCAGTGAATGAGGGACGTGGGATGCAGTGACTGAGGGAAATGGGACGCAGTGACTGATGGAAAGGAGATGCAGTGACTCTGTGAAATGGGATGCACTGACTGAGTGAAATGGGATTGCCGTGACTGTGGAAAGGAGATGCAGTGACTGAGGAAATGGGACGCGGTGACGGATGGAAATGGCATGTTCTGACTGAGTGTAAAGTGAAACATTGAGTGAAATGGGATGCAGTGGCTGTGTGAAATGGGATGCAGTGACTGAGGGAAGTGGGATGCAGTGACTGAGGACAATGGGATGCAGTGACTGAGGACAATGGGATGCAGTGACTGAGGTTAATGGGATGCAGTGACTGAGTGAAATGGGATGCAGTGACTGAGTGAAATGGGATGCAGTGAATGAGGACAATGGGATGCAGTGAATGAGGACAATTGGATGCAGTGACTGAGGAAAATGGGATGCAGTGATTGAGGGCAATGGGATGCAGTGACTGAGGACAATGGGATGCAGTGACTGAGGACAATTGGATGCAGTGACTGAGGACAATGTGATGCAGTGACTGAGGGCAATGGGATGCAGTGACTGAGGACAATGGGATGCAGTGACTGCGTGAAATGGGATGCAGTGACTGGGAATTGGGAGGCAGTGACTGAGTGAAATGTGACGCAGTGACTGATGGAAAGGAGATGCAGTGACTCTGTGAAATGGGATGCACTGACTGAGTGAAATGGGATTGCCGTGACTGTGGAAAGGAGATGCAGTGACTGAGGAAATGGGACGCGGTGACGGACGGAAATGGCATGTTCTGACTGAGTGTAAAGTGAAACGTTGAGTGAAATGGGATGCAGTGGCTGTGTGAAATGGGATGCAGTGGCTGTGTGAAATGGGATGCAGTGGATGTGTGAAATGGGATGCCGTGTCTGTGGGGAATGGGATGCCGTGTCTGTGGGGAATGGGATGCAGTGACTGTGGGGAATGGGATGCAGTGACTGTGGGGAATGGGATGCAGTCACTGAGATAAAT
Organism: Stegostoma tigrinum; assembly: GCF_030684315.1. Lineage (NCBI taxonomy): Eukaryota > Metazoa > Chordata > Chondrichthyes > Orectolobiformes > Stegostomatidae > Stegostoma > Stegostoma tigrinum. Next base: position 81,348,529 of record NC_081365.1, read on the forward strand.
GGGATGCAGTGACTGATGGAAATGGGATGCAGTGAATGAGGGAAATAGGATTCAGTGACTGTGGGGAATGGAATGCAGTGACTGAGGGAAATGGGATTCAGTGACTGAGGGAAATGGGATTAAGTGACTGTGATGAATGGGACGCAGTGACTGATGGAAATGGGATGCAGTGACTGATGGTAATGGGATGCAGTGACTGAGGTGAAATGGGCTGCAGAGACTGAGTGAAATGACATGCAGTGATTGAGGAACAGAGATGCAGTGACTGTGGGAAATGGGATGCAGTGACTGAGGACAATGCGATCCAGTGACTGAGTGAACTGTGATTCAGTCAATGAGTGAACTGTGATTCAGTCACTGAATGAACTGTGATGCAGTGACTGAGTGAAATGAGATGCAGTGACTGAGTGAAATGAGATGCAGTGACTGAGGGACATGGGATGCAGTGACTGAGTGAAATGTGATGCAGTGACTGAGGGACATGGGATGCAGTGACTGAGGGACAATGGGATGCAGTGACTGAGGACAATGGGATGCAGTGACTGAGGTTAATGGGATGCAGTGACTGAGTGAAATGGGATGCAGTGACTGTGTGAAATGGGATGCAGTGACTGAGGGGAATCGGATGCAGTGAATGAGGACAATGGGATGCAGTGACTGAGGAAAATGGGATGCAGTGATTGAGGGCAATGGGATGCAGTGACTGAGTGAAATGGGATGCAGTGACTGAGGACAATGGGATGCAGTGACTGAGGACAATGTGATGCAGTGACTGAGGACAATGGGATGCAGTGACTGCGTGAAATGGGATGCAGTGACTGGGAATTGGGAGGCAGTGACTGAGTGAAATGTGACGCAGTGACTGATGGAAAGGAGATGCAGTGTCTCTGTGAAATGGGATGCAGTGACTGAGTGAAATGGGATGCAGTGGCTGTGTGAAATGGGATGCAGTAGCTGTGTGAACTGGGATGCAGTGACTGTGTGAAATGGGATGCAGTGACTGAGGGACGTGGGATGCAGTGAATGAGGGACGTGGGATGCAGTGACTGAGGGAAATGGGACGCAGTGACTGATGGAAAGGAGATGCAGTGACTCTGTGAAATGGGATGCACTGACTGAGTGAAATGGGATTGCCGTGACTGTGGAAAGGAGATGCAGTGACTGAGGAAATGGGACGCGGTGACGGATGGAAATGGCATGTTCTGACTGAGTGTAAAGTGAAACATTGAGTGAAATGGGATGCAGTGGCTGTGTGAAATGGGATGCAGTGGCTGTGTGAAATGGGATGCAGTGGATGTGTGAAATGGGATGCCGTGTCTGTGGGGAATGGGATGCCGTTTCTGTGGGGAATGGGATGCAGTGACTGTGGGGAATGGGATGCAGTGACTGTGGGGAATGGGATGCAGTCACTGAGATAAATGGGATGCAGTGACTGATGGAAATGGGATGCAGTGAATGAGGGAAATAGGATTCAGTGACTGTGGGGAATGGAATGCAGTGACTGAGGGAAATGGGATTCAGTGACTGAGGGAAATGGGATTAAGTGACTGTGATGAATGGGACGCAGTGACTGATGGAAATGGGATGCAGTGACTGATGGTAATGGGATGCAGTGACTGAGGTGAAATGGGCTGCAGAGACTGAGTGAAATGACATGCAGTGATTGAGGAACAGAGATGCAGTGACTGTGGGAAATGGGATGCAGTGACTGAGTGAACTGTGATTCAGTCAATGAGTGAACTGTGATTCAGTCACTGAATGAACTGTGATGCAGTGACTGAGTGAAATGAGATGCAGTGACTGAGTGAAATGAGATGCAGTGACTGAGGGACATGGGATGCAGTGACTGAGGGACATGGGATGCAGTGACTGAGGTACTGGGAAGGAGTGACTGAGTTAATAGGGTATCAGTGCCCGAGCGGGCTTGGGGTGCAGTGACTGAGGGAAATGGGATACAGTGCCTGACCGAAAAGGGATGCACTGACTGAGTGAAAAGGGATGCAGTGACTGAGTGAAATGAGATGCGCTGACTGAGGGACATGGGATGCACTGACTGAGGAACATGGGATGCACTGACTGAGGGAAATGGGATGCAGTGACTGAGTGAAATGGGATGCAGTGACTGAGGGATGTGGGATGCAGTGAATGAGGAACGTCCGATGCAGTGACTGAGTGAACTGGGATGCAGTGCCTGAGGGAAATGAGATGCCGAGACTGAGTGAACTGGGATGCAGTGACTTATGGAAATGGTATGCGGTGACTGAGGGTAATGGGATGCAGTGACTGAGGGTAATGGGATGCATTGACTGAGGGTAATGGGATGCAGTGACTGAGTGAAATGGGAAGCAGTGACTGAGTGAAATGGGATGCAGTAACTGAGGTTAATGGGATGCAGTGACTGAGTGAAATGGGATGCAGTGACTGAGGGGAATCGGATGCAGTGAATGAGGACAATGGGATGCAGTGACTGAGGAAAATGGGATGCAGTGATTGAGGGCAATGGGATGCAGTGACTGAGGACAATGGGATGCAGTGACTGAGGACAATGTGATGCAGTGACTGAGGGCAATGGGATGCAGTGACTGAGGACAATGGGATGCAGTGACTGCGTGAAATGGGATGCAGTGACTGGGAATTGGGAGGCAGCGACTATGGGAAATGGGACGCAGTGACTGAGTGAAATGTGACGCAGTGACTGATGGAAAGGAGATGCAGTGTCTCTGTGAAATGGGATGCAGTGACTGAGTGAAATGGGATACAGTGGCTGTGTGAAATGGGATGCAGTGGCTGTGTGAACTGGGATGCAGTGACTGTGTGAATAGGGATGCAGTGACTGAGGGAAAGGAGATGCAGTGTCTGTTTGAAATGGGATGCAATGACTGAGGGAAATGGGATGCAGTGACTGATGGATATCAGATGCAGTGTCTGAGGGAAATGGGATGCAGTGTCTGAGGGAAATGGGATGCAGTGTCTGAGGGAAATGGGATGCTGTGACTTAGCGTACTGGGATGCAGTGACTGAGGGTAATGGGATGTAGTGACTGATGGTACTGGGATGCAGTGACTGAGGTGAAATGGGCTGCAGAGACTGAGTGAAATGACATGCAGTGATTGAGGAACAGAGATGCAGTGACTGTGGGAAATGGGATGCAGTGACTGAGGGAAATGGGATGCAGCGACTCGGAAATGGGATGCAGTGATTGATGGAAATGCGACGCAGTGACTAAGTGAAATGGGACGCAGTGACTGATGGAAAGGTGATGCAGTGACTGAGGGTAATGGGTTGCAGTGACTGAGTGAAATGGGATGCAGTGACTGAGTGAAGTGGGATGCTGTGACTGAGGACAATGGGATGCAGTGACTGAGGACAATGGGATGCATTGACTGAGGGAAATGGGATGCAGTGACTGATGGAAAGGTGATACAGTGACTGAGGGTAATGGGTTGCAGTCACTGAGTGAAATGGGATGCTGTGACACTGTGGAATGGGATGCTGTGACACTGTGGAATGTGACGCATTGACTGAGGGAAAGGAGATGCAGTGAATGTGGGAAATGGGATGCTCTGACTGAGGGTAATGTGATGCAGTGACTGAGTGAAATGAGATGCAGTGACTGAGGGACATGGGATGCAGTGACTGAGGTTAATGGGATGCAGTGACTGAGTGAAATGGGATGCAGTGACTGAGGGGAATCGGATGCAGTGAATGAGGACAATGGGATGCAGTGACTGAGGAAAATGGGATGCAGTGATTGAGGGCAATGGGATGCAGTGACTGAGGACAATGGGATGCAGTGACTGAGGACAATGGGATGCAGTGACTGAGGACAATGTGATGCAGTGACTGAGGGCAATGGCATGCAGTGACTGAGGACAATGGGATGCAGTGACTGCGTGAAATGGGATGCAGTGACTGGGAATTGGGAGGCAGTGACTGAGTGAAATGTGACGCAGTGACTGATGGAAAGGAGATGCAGTGTCTCTGTGAAATGGGATGCAGTGACTGAGTGAAATGGGATGCAGTGGCTGTGTGAAATGGGATGCAGTAGCTGTGTGAACTGGGATGCAGTAACTGTGTGAAATGGGATGCAGTGACTGAGGGATGTGGGATGCAGTGAATGAGGGACGTGGGATGCAGTGACTGAGGGAAATGGGACGCAGTGACTGATGGAAAGGAGATGCAGTGACTGAGGAAATGGGACGCGGTGACGGATGGAAATGGCATGTTCTGACTGAGTGTAAAGTGAAACATTGAGTGAAATGGGATGCAGTGGCTGTGTGAAATGGGATGCAGTGGATGTGTGAAATGGGATGCCGTGTCTGTGGGGAATGGGATGCCGTGTCTGTGGGGAATGGGATGCAGTGACTGTGGGGAATGGGATGCAGTCACTGTGGGGAATGGGATGCAGTCACTGAGATAAATGGGATGCAGTGACTGATGGAAATGGGATGCAGTGAATGAGGGAAATAGGATTCAGTGACTGTGGGGAATGGAATGCAGTGACTGAGGGAAATGGGATTCAGTGACTGAGGGAAATGGGATTAAGTGACTGTGATGAATGGGACGCAGTGACTGATGGAAATGGGATGCAGTGACTGATGGTAATGGGATGCAGTGACTGAGGTGAAATGGGCTGCAGAGACTGAGTGAAATGACATGCAGTGATTGAGGAACAGAGATGCAGTGACTGTGGGAAATGGGATGCAGTGACTGAGTGAAATGAGATGCACTGACTGAGGGACATGGGATGCACTGACTGAGGAACATGGGATGCACTGACTGAGGGAAATGGGATGCACTGACTGAGGGACGTGGGATGCAGTGAATGAGGAACGTCCGATGCAGTGACTGAGGGAAATGGGATGCAGTGCCTGAGGGAAATGAGATGCCGAGACTGAGTGAACTGGGATGCAGTGACTTATGGAAATGGTATGCAGTGACTGAGGGTAATGGGATGCAGTGACTGAGGGTAATGGGATGCAGTGACTGAGTGAAATGGGATGCAGTGACTGAGTGAAATGGGATGCAGTAACTGAGGTTAATGGGGTGCAGTGACTGAGTGAAATGGGATGCAGTGACTGAGGGGAATCGGATGCAGTGAATGAGGACAATGGGATGCAGTGACTGAGGAAAATGGGATGCAGTGATTGAGGGCAATGGGATGCAGTGACTGAGGACAATGGGATGCAGTGACTGAGGACAATGGGATGCAGTGACTGCGTGAAATGGGATGCAGTGACTGGGAATTGGCACGCAGTGACTATGGGAAATGGGACGCAGTGACTGAGTGAAATGTGACGCAGTGACTGATGGAAAGGAGATGCAGTGTCTCTGTGAAATGGGATGCATTGGCTGTGTGAAATGGGATGCAGTGGCTGTGTGAAATGGGATGCAGTGGCTGTGTGAAATGGGATGCAGTGGCTGTGTGAACTGGGATGCAGTGACTGTGTGAACAGGGATGCAGTGACTGAGGGAAAGGAGATGCAGTGTCTGTTTGAAATGGGATGCAGCGACTCAAGTGAATGGGATGCCGTATCTGTGCGGAATGGGATGCAGTGACTGTGGGGAATGGGATGCAGTGACTGTGGGGAATGGGATGCAGTGACTGAGATAAATGGGATTCAGTGACTGAGGGAAATGGGATTCAGTGACTGTGATGAATGGGACGCAGTGACTGATGGAAATGGGATGCAGTGACTGAGGGTAATGGGTTGTAGTCACTGACTGAAATGGGATGCTGTGACTGATGGTAATGGGATGCAGTGACTGAGGTGAAATGGGCTGCAGAGACTGAGTGAAATGCAATGCAGTGATTGAGGAACAGAGATGCAGTGACTGTGGGAAATGGGATGCAGTGACTGAGGTGAAATGGGCTGCAGAGACTGAGTGAAATGACATGCAGTGATTGAGGAACAGAGATGCAGTGACTGTGGGAAATGGGATGCAGTGACTGAGTGAAATGAGATGCAGTGACTGAGTGAATTGAGATGCAGTGACTGAGGGACATGGGATGCAGTGACTGAGGGACATGGGATGCAGTGACTGATGGACATGGGATGCAGTGACTGAGTTAATAGGGAATCAGTGCCCGAGCGGGCTTGGGGTGCAGTGACTGAGGGAAATGGGATACAGTGCCTGACCGAAAAGGGATGCACTGACTGAGTGAAATGGGATGCACTGACTGAGGGACATGGGATGCACTGACTGAGGGACATGGGATGCACTGACTGAGGGACATGGGATGCACTGACTGAGGGAAATGGGATGCAGTGACTGAGTGAAATGGGATGCAGTGACCGAGGGATGTGGGATGCAGTGCCTGAGGGAAATGAGATGCCGAGACTGAGTGAACTGGGATGCAGTGACTTATGGAAATGGTATGCGGTGACTGAGGGTAATGGGATGCAGTGACTGAGGGTAATGGGATGCAGTGACTGAGGGTAATGGGATGCAGTGACTGAGTGAAATGGGATGCCGTGACTGAGTGAAATGGGATGCAGTAACTGAGGGTAATGGGATGCAGTGACTGAGTGAAATGGGATGCAGTGAATGAGGACAATGGGATGCAGTGAATGAGGACAATGGGATGCAGTGACTGAGGGAAATGGGATGCAGTGACTGAGGGAAATGGGATGCAGTGACTGAGGAAAATGGGATGCAGTGATTGAGGGAAATGGGATGCAGTGATTGATGGAACTGCGACGCAGTGACTAAGTGAAATGGGACGCAGTGACTGATGGAAAGGTGATGCAGTGACTGAGGGTAATGGGTTGCAGTCACTGAGTGAAATGGGATGCTCTGACACTGTGGAATGGGATGCAGAGACTCAGTGGAATGTGACGCATTGACTGAGGGAAAGGAGATGCAGTGAATTTGGGAAATGGGATGCTCTGACTGAGGGTAATGTGATGCAGTGAATGAGGGATAGGAGATGCAGTGACTGTGGGAAATGGGATGCAGTGACTGATGGAAATCAGATGCAGTGACTGATGGAAATCAGATGCAGGGACTGATGGAAATCAGATGCAGTGTCTGAGGGAAATGGGATGCAGTGTCTGAGGGAAATGGGATGCTGTGACTGAGCGTACTGGGATGCAGTGACTGAGGGTAATGAGATATAGTGACTGATGGTACTGGGATGCAGTGACTGAGGTGAAATGGGCTGCAGAGACTGAGTGAAATGACATGCAGTGATTGAGGAACGGAGATGCAGTGACTGTGGGAAATGGGATGCAGTGACTGATTGAAATGGGATGCAGTGACTGAGTGAACTGTGATTCAGTCACTGAGTGAACTGTGATTCAGTCATTGAGTCAACTGTGATGCAGTCGCTGAGTAGAATGGGATGCAGTGACTGAGGGACATGGGATGCAGTGACTGAGGGACATGGGATGCAGTGACTGAGGGACATGGGATGCAGTGACTGAGGGACATGGGATGCAGTGACTGAGGGAAATGGGATGCAGTGACTGTGTGAAATGGGTTGCAGTGAATGAGGGACATGGGATGCAGTGAATGAGGGACGTGGGATGCAGTGACTGAGGGAAATGGGACGCAGTGACTGATGGAAAGGAGATGCAGTGACTCTGTGAAATGGGATGCACTGACTGAGTGAAATGGGATTGCCGTGACTGTGGAAAGGAGATGCAGTGACTGAGGAAATGGGACGCGGTGACGGATGGAAATGGCATGTTCTGACTGAGTGTAAAGTGAAACATTGAGTGAAATGGGATGCAGTGGCTGTGTGAAATGGGATGCAGTGACTGAGGGAAGTGGGATGCAGTGACTGAGGACAATGGGATGCAGTGACTGAGGACAATGGGATGCAGTGACTGAGGTTAATGGGATGCAGTGACTGAGTGAAATGGGATGCAGTGACTGAGTGAAATGGGATGCAGTGAATGAGGACAATGGGATGCAGTGAATGAGGACAATGGGATGCAGTGACTGAGGAAAATGGGATGCAGTGATTGAGGGCAATGGGATGCAGTGACTGAGGACAATGGGATGCAGTGACTGAGGACAATTGGATGCAGTGACTGAGGACAATGTGATGCAGTGACTGAGGGCAATGGGATGCAGTGACTGAGGACAATGGGATGCAGTAACTGCGTGAAATGGGATGCAGTGACTGGGAATTGGGAGGCAGTGACTGAGTGAAATGTGACGCAGTGACTGATGGAAAGGAGATGCAGTGTCTCTGTGAAATGGGATGCAGTGACTGAGTGAAATGGGATGCAGTGGCTGTGTGAAATGGGATGCAGTAGCTGTGTGAACTGGGATGCAGTGACTGTGTGAAATGGGATGCAGTGACTGAGGGACGTGGGATGCAGTGAATGAGGGACGTGGGATGCAGTGACTGAGGGAAATGGGACGCAGTGACTGATGGAAAGGAGATGCAGTGACTCTGTGAAATGGGATGCACTGACAGAGTGAAATGGGATTGCCGTGACTGTGGAAAGGAGATGCAGTGACTGAGGAAATGGGACGCGGTGACGGATGGAAATGGCATGTTCTGACTGAGTGTAAAGTGAAACGTTGAGTGAAATGGGATGCAGTGGCTGTGTGAAATGGGATGCAGTGGCTGTGTGAAATGGGATGCAGTGGATGTGTGAAATGGGATGCCGTGTCTGTGGGGAATGGGATGCCGTGTCTGTGGGGAATGGGATGCAGTGACTGTGGGGAATGGGATGCAGTGACTGTGGGGAATGGGATGCAGTCACTGAGATAAATGGGATGCAGTGACTGATGGAAATGGGATGCAGTGAATGAGGGAAATAGGATTCAGTGACTGTGGGGAATGGAATGCAGTGACTGAGGGAAATGGGATTCAGTGACTGAGGGAAATGGGATTAAGTGACTGTGATGAATGGGACGCAGTGACTGATGGAAATGGGATGCAGTGACTGATGGTAATGGGATGCAGTGACTGAGGTGAAATGGGCTGCAGAGACTGAGTGAAATGACATGCAGTGATTGAGGAACAGAGTTGCAGTGACTGTGGGAAATGGGATGCAGTGACTGAGGGAAATGCGATGCAGTGACTGAGTGAACTGTGATTCAGTCAATGAGTGAACTGTGATTCAGTCACTGAATGAACTGTGATGCAGTGACTGAGTGAAATGAGATGCAGTGACTGAGTGAAATGAGATGCAGTGACTGAGGGACATGGGATGCAGTGACTGAGTGAAATGTGATGCAGTGACTGAGGGACATGGGATGCAGTGACTGAGGGACAATGGGATGCAGTGACTGAGGACAATGGGATGCAGTGACTGAGGACAATGGGATGCAGTGACTGAGGTTAATGGGATGCAGTGACTGAGTGAAATGGGATGCAGTGACTGAGTGAAATGGGATGCAGTGACTGAGGGGAATCGGATGCAGTGAATGAGGACAATGGGATGCAGTGACTGAGGAAAATGGGATGCAGTGATTGAGGGCAATGGGATGCAGTGACTGAGTGAAATGGGATGCAGTGACTGAGGACAATGGGATGCAGTGACTGAGGACAATGTGATGCAGTGACTGAGGACAATGGGATGCAGTGACTGCGTGAAATGGGATGCAGTGACTGGGAATTGGGAGGCAGTGACTGAGTGAAATGTGAGGCAGTGACTGATGGAAAGGAGATGCAGTGTCTCTGTGTAATGGGATGCAGTGACTGAGTGAAATGGGATGCAGTGGCTGTGTGAAATGGGATGCAGTAGCTGTGTGAACTGGGATGCAGTGACTGTGTGAAATGGGATGCAGTGACTGAGGGACGTGGGATGCAGTGAATGAGGGACGTGGGATGCAGTGACTGAGGGAAATGGGACGCAGTGACTGATGGAAAGGAGATGCAGTGACTCTGTGAAATGGGATGCACTGACTGAGTGAAATGGGATTGCCGTGACTGTGGAAAGGAGATGCAGTGACTGAGGAAATGGGACGCGGTGACGGATGGAAATGGCATGTTCTGACTGAGTGTAAAATGAAACATTGAGTGAAATGGGATGCAGTGGCTGTGTGAAATGGGATGCAGTGGCTGTGTGAAATGGGATGCAGTGGATGTGTGAAATGGGATGCCGTGTCTGTGGGGAATGGGATGCCGTTTCTGTGGGGAATGGGATGCAGTGACTGTGGGGAATGGGATGCAGTGACTGTGGGGAATGGGATGCAGTCACTGAGATAAATGGGATGCAGTGACTGATGGAAATGGGATGCAGTGAATGAGGGAAATAGGATTCAGTGACTGTGGGGAATGGAATGCAGTGACTGAGGGAAATGGGATTCAGTGACTGAGGGAAATGGGATTAAGTGACTGTGATGAATGGGACGCAGTGACTGATGGAAATGGGATGCAGTGACTGATGGTAATGGGATGCAGTGACTGAGGTGAAATGGGCTGCAGAGACTGAGTGAAATGACATGCAGTGATTGAGGAACAGAGATGCAGTGACTGTGGGAAATGGGATGCAGTGACTGAGGACAATGGGATGCAGTGACTGAGTGAACTGTGATTCAGTCAATGAGTGAACTGTGATTCAGTCACTGAATGAACTGTGATGCAGTGACTGAGTGAAATGAGATGCAGTGACTGAGTGAAATGAGATGCAGTGACTGAGGGACATGGGATGCAGTGACTGAGGGACATGGGATGCAGTGACTGAGGTACTGGGAAGGAGTGACTGAGTTAATAGGGAATCAGTGCCCGAGCGGGCTTGGGGTGCAGTGACTGAGGGAAATGGGATACAGTGCCTGACCGAAAAGGGATGCACTGACTGAGTGAAAAGGGATGCAGTGACTGAGTGAAATGAGATGCGCTGACTGAGGGACATGGGATGCACTGACTGAGGAACATGGGATGCACTGACTGAGGGAAATGGGATGCAGTGACTGAGTGAAATGGGATGCAGTGACTGAGGGATGTGGGATGCAGTGAATGAGGAACGTCCGATGCAGTGACTGAGTGAACTGGGATGCAGTGCCTGAGGGAAATGAGATGCCGAGACTGAGTGAACTGGGATGCAGTGACTTATGGAAATGGTATGCGGTGACTGAGGGTAATGGGATGCAGTGACTGAGGGTAATGGGATGCATTGACTGAGGGTAATGGGATGCAGTGACTGAGTGAAATGGGAAGCAGTGACTGAGTGAAATGGGATGCAGTAACTGAGGTTAATGGGATGCAGTGACTGAGTGAAATGGGATGCAGTGACTGAGGGGAATCGGATGCAGTGAATGAGGACAATGGGATGCAGTGACTGAGGAAAATGGGATGCAGTGATTGAGGGCAATGGGATGCAGTGACTGAGGACAATGGGATGCAGTGACTGAGGACAATGTGATGCAGTGACTGAGGGCAATGGGATGCAGTGACTGAGGACAATGGGATGCAGTGACTGCGTGAAATGGGATGCAGTGACTGGGAATTGGGAGGCAGCGACTATGGGAAATGGGACGCAGTGACTGAGTGAAATGTGACGCAGTGACTGATGGAAAGGAGATGCAGTGTCTCTGTGAAATGGGATGCAGTGACTGAGTGAAATGGGATACAGTGGCTGTGTGAAATGGGATGCAGTGGCTGTGTGAACTGGGATGCAGTGACTGTGTGAATAGGGATGCAGTGACTGAGGGAAAGGAGATGCAGTGTCTGTTTGAAATGGGATGCAATGACTGAGGGAAATGGGATGCAGTGACTGATGGATATCAGATGCAGTGTCTGAGGGAAATGGGATGCAGTGTCTGAGGGAAATGGGATGCAGTGTCTGAGGGAAATGGGATGCTGTGACTTAGCGTACTGGGATGCAGTGACTGAGGGTAATGGGATGTAGTGACTGATGGTACTGGGATGCAGTGACTGAGGTGAAATGGGCTGCAGAGACTGAGTGAAATGACATGCAGTGATTGAGGAACAGAGATGCAGTGACTATGGGAAATGGGATGCAGTGACTGAGGGAAATGGGATGCAGCGACTCGGAAATGGGATGCAGTGATTGATGGAAATGCGACGCAGTGACTAAGTGAAATGGGACGCAGTGACTGATGGAAAGGTGATGCAGTGACTGAGGGTAATGGGTTGCAGTGACTGAGTGAAATGGGATGCAGTGACTGAGTGAAGTGGGATGCTGTGACTGAGGACAATGGGATGCAGTGACTGAGGACAATGGGATGCATTGACTGAGGGAAATGGGATGCAGTGACTGATGGAAAGGTGATACAGTGACTGAGGGTAATGGGTTGCAGTCACTGAGTGAAATGGGATGCTGTGACACTGTGGAATGGGATGCTGTGACACTGTGGAATGTGACGCATTGACTGAGGGAAAGGAGATGCAGTGAATGTGGGAAATGGGATGCTCTGACTGAGGGTAATGTGATGCAGTGACTGAGTGAAATGAGATGCAGTGACTGAGGGACATGGGATGCAGTGACTGAGGTTAATGGGATGCAGTGACTGAGTGAAATGGGATGCAGTGACTGAGGGGAATCGGATGCAGTGAATGAGGACAATGGGATGCAGTGACTGAGGAAAATGGGATGCAGTGATTGAGGGCAATGGGATGCAGTGACTGAGGACAATGGGATGCAGTGACTGAGGACAATGGGATGCAGTGACTGAGGACAATGTGATGCAGTGACTGAGGGCAATGGCATGCAGTGACTGAGGACAATGGGATGCAGTGACTGCGTGAAATGGGATGCAGTGACTGGGAATTGGGAGGCAGTGACTGAGTGAAATGTGACGCAGTGACTGATGGAAAGGAGATGCAGTGTCTCTGTGAAATGGGATGCAGTGACTGAGTGAAATGGGATGCAGTGGCTGTGTGAAATGGGATGCAGTAGCTGTGTGAACTGGGATGCAGTAACTGTGTGAAATGGGATGCAGTGACTGAGGGATGTGGGATGCAGTGAATGAGGGACGTGGGATGCAGTGACTGAGGGAAATGGGACGCAGTGACTGATGGAAAGGAGATGCAGTGACTGAGGAAATGGGACGCGGTGACGGATGGAAATGGCATGTTCTGACTGAGTGTAAAGTGAAACATTGAGTGAAATGGGATGCAGTGGCTGTGTGAAATGGGATGCAGTGGATGTGTGAAATGGGATGCCGTGTCTGTGGGGAATGGGATGCCGTGTCTGTGGGGAATGGGATGCAGTGACTGTGGGGAATGGGATGCAGTCACTGTGGGGAATGGGATGCAGTCACTGTGGGGAATGGGATGCAGTCACTGAGATAAATGGGATACAGTGACTGATGGAAATGGGATGCAGTGAATGAGGGAAATAGGATTCAGTGACTGTGGGGAATGGAATGCAGTGACTGAGGGAAATGGGATTCAGTGACTGAGGGAAATGGGATTAAGTGACTGTGATGAATGGGACGCATGACTGATGGAAATGGGATGCAGTGACTGATGGTAATGGGATGCAGTGACTGAGATGAAATGGGCTGCAGAGACTGAGTGAAATGACATGCAGTGATTGAGGAACAGAGATGCAGTGACTGTGGGAAATGGGATGCAGTGACTGAGGACAATGGGATGCAGTGACTGAGTGAACTGTGATTCAGTCAATGAGTGAACTGTGATTCAGTCACTGAATGAACTGTGATGCAGTGACTGAGTGAAATGAGATGCAGTGACTGAGTGAAATGAGATGCAGTGACTGAGGGACATGGGATGCAGTGACTGAGGGACATGGGATGCAGTGACTGAGGTACTGGGAAGGAGTGACTGAGTTAATACGGAATCAGTGCCCGAGCGGGCTTGGGGTGCAGTGACTGAGGGAAATGGGATACAGTGCCTGACCGAAAAGGGATGCACTGACTGAGTGAAAAGGGATGCAGTGACTGAGAGAAATGAGATGCGCTGACTGAGGGACATGGGATGCACTGACTGAGGAACATGGGATGCACTGACTGAGGGAAATGGGATGCAGTGACTGAGTGAAATGGGATGAAGTGACTGAGGGATGTGGGATGCAGTGAATGAGGAACGTCCGATGCAGTGACTGAGTGAACTGGGATGCAGTGCCTGAGGGAAATGAGATGCCGAGACTGAGTGAACTGGGATGCAGTGACTTATGGAAATGGTATGCGGTGACTGAGGGTAATGGGATGCAGTGACTGAGGGTAATGGGATGCAGTGACTGAGGGTAATGGGATGCAGTGACTGAGTGAAATGGGATGCAGTGACTGAGTGAAATGGGATGCAGTAACTGAGGTTAATGGGATGCAGTGACTGAGTGAAATGGGATGCAGTGACTGAGTGAAATGGGATGCAGTGACTGAGGGGAATCGGATGCAGTGAATGAGGACAATGGGATGCAGTGACTGAGGAAAATGGGATGCAGTGATTGAGGGCAATGGGATGCAGTGACTGAGGACAATGGGATGCAGTGACTGAGGACAATGTGATGCAGTGACTGAGGGCAATGGGATGCAGTGACTGAGGACAATGGGATGCAGTGACTGCGTGAAATGGGATGCAGTGACTGGGAATTGGGAGGCAGCGACTATGGGAAATGGGACGCAGTGACTGATTGAAATGTGACGCAGTGACTGATGGAAAGGAGATGCAGTGTCTCTGTGAAATGGGATGCAGTGACTGAGTGAAATGGGATGCAGTGGCTGTGTGAAATGGGATGCAGTGGCTGTGTGAACTGGGATGCAGTGACTGTGTGAACTGGGATGCAGTGACTGTGTGAATAGGGATGCAGTGACTGAGGGAAAGGAGATGCAGTGTCTGTTTGAAATGGGATACTGCGACTCAAGTGAATGGGATGCCGTATCTGTGGGGAATGGGATGCAGTGACTGTGGGGAATGGGATGCAGTGACTGTGGGGAATGGGATGCAGTGACTGAGATAAATGGGATTCAGTGACTGAGGGAAATGGGATTCAGTGACTGTGATGAATGGGACGCAGTGACTGATGGAAATGGGATGCAGTGACTGAGGGTAATGGGTTGTAGTCACTGACTGAAATGGGATGCTGTGACTGATGGTAATGGGATGCAGTGACTGAGGTGAAATGGGCTGCAGAGACTGAGTGAAATGACATGCAGTGATTGAGGAACGGAGATGCAGTGACTGTGGGAAATGGGATGCAGTGACTGAGGACAATGGGATGCAGTGACTGAGTGAACTGTGATTCAGACAATGAGTGAACTGTGATTCAGTCACTGAATGAACTGTGATGCATTGACTGAGTGAAATGAGATGCAGTGACTGAGTGAAATGAGATGCAGTGACTGAGGGACATGGGATGCAGTGACTGAGGGACATGGGATGCAGTGACTGAGGGACATGGGATGCAGTGACTGAGGTACTGGGAAGGAGTGACTGAGTTAATAGGGAATCAGTGCCCGAGCGGGCTTGGGGTGCAGTGACTGAGGGAAATGGGATACAGTGCCTGACCGAAAAGGGATGCACTGACTGAGTGAAAAGGGATGCAGTGACTGAGTGAAATGAGATGCACTGACTGAGGGACATGGGATGCACTGACTGAGGAACATGGGATGCACTGACTGAGGGAAATGGGATACACTGACTGAGGGACGTGGGATGCAGTGAATGAGGAACGTCCGATGCAGTGACTGAGGGAAATGGGATGCAGTGCCTGAGGGAAATGAGATGCCGAGACTGAGTGAACTGGGATGCAGTGACTTATGGAAATGGTATGCGGTGACTGAGGGTAATGGAATGCAGTGACTGAGGGTAATGGGATGCAGTGACTGAGTGAAATGGGATGCAGTGACTGAGTGAAATGGGATGCAGTAACTGAGGTTAATGGGGTGCAGTGACTGAGTGAAATGGGATGCAGTGACTGAGGGGAATCGGATGCAGTGAATGAGGACAATGGGATGCAGTGACTGAGGAAAATGGGATGCAGTGATTGAGGGCAATGGGATGCAGTGACTGAGGACTATGGGATTCAGTGACTGAGGACTATGGGATTCAGTGACTGAGGACAATGTGATGCAGTGACTGAGGGCAATGGGATGCAGTGACTGAGGACAATGGGATGCAGTGACTGCGTGAAATGGGATGCAGTGACTGGGAATTGGTACGCATTGACGATGGGAAATGGGACGCAGTGACTGAGTGAAATGTGACGCAGTGACTGATGGAAAGGAGATGCAGTGTCTCTGTGAAATGGGATGCAGTAACTGAGTGAAATGGGATGCAGTGGCTGTGTGAAATGGGATGCAGTGGCTGTGTGAACTGGGATGCAGTGACTGTGTGAATAGGGATGCAGTGACTGAGGGAAAGGAGATGCAGTGTCTGTTTGAAATGGGATGCTGCGACTCAAGTGAATGGGATGCCGTATCTGTGGGGAATGGGATGCAGTGACTGTGGGGAATGGGATGCAGTGACTGAGATAAATGGGATTCAGTGACTGAGGGAAATGGGATTCAGTGACTGTGATGAATGGGACGCAGTGACTGATGGAAATGGGATGCAGTGACTGAGGGTAATGGGTTGTAGTCACTGACTGAAATGGGATGCTGTGACTGATGGTAATGGGATGCAGTGACTGAGGTGAAATGGGCTGCAGAGACTGAGTGAAATGACATGCAGTGATTGAGGAACGGAGATGCAGTGACTGTGGGAAATGGGATGCAGTGACTGAGGACAATGGGATGCAGTGACTGAGTGAACTGTGATTCAGACAATGAGTGAACTGTGATTCAGTCACTGAATGAACTGTGATGCAGTGACTGAGTGAAATGAGATGCAGTGACTGAGTGAAATGAGATGCAGTGACTGAGGGACATGGGATGCAGTGACTGAGGGACATGGGATGCAGTGACTGAGGTCCTGGGAAGGAGTGACTGAGTTAATAGGGAATCAGTGCCCGAGCGGGCTTGGGGTGCAGTGACTGACGGAAATGGGATACAGTGCCTGACCGAAAAGGGATGCACTGACTGAGTGAAAAGGGATGCAGTGACTGAGTGAAATGAGATGCACTGACTGAGGGACATGGGATGCACTGACTGAGGGAAATGGGATGCACTGACTGAGGGACGTGGGATGCAGTGAATGAGGAACGTCCGATGCAGTGACTGAGGGAAATGGGATGCAGTGCCTGAGGGAAATGAGATGCCGAGACTGAGTGAACTGGGATGCAGTGACTTATGGAAATGGTATGCGGTGACTGAGGGTAATGAGATGCAGTGACTGAGGGTAATGGGATGCAGTGACTGAGTGAAATGGGATGCAGTGACTGAGTGAAATGGGATGCAGTAACTGAGGTTAATGGGGTGCAGTGACTGAGTGAAATGGGATGCAGTGACTGAGTGAAATGGGATGCAGTGACTGAGGGGAATCGGATGCAGTGAATGAGGACAATGGGATGCAGTGACTGAGGAAAATGGGATGCAGTGATTGAAGGCAATGGGATGCAGTGACTGAGGACAATGGGATGCAGTGACTGAGGACAATGTGATGCAGTGACTGAGGGCAATGGGATGCAGTGACTGAGGACAATGGGATGCAGTGACTGCGTGAAATGGGATGCAGTGACTGGGAATTGGCACGCATTGACTATGGGAAATGGGACGCAGTGACTGAGTGAAATGTGACGCAGTGACTGATGGAAAGGAGATGCAGTGTCTCTGTGAAATGGGATGCAGTGACTGAGTGAAATGGGATGCAGTGGCTGTGTGAAATGGGATGCAGTGGCTGTGTGAACTGGGATGCAGTGACTGTGTGAATAGGGATGCAGTGACTGAGGGAAAGGAGATGCAGTGTCTGTTTGAAATGGGATGCTGCGACTCAAGTGAATGGGATGCCGTATCTGTGGGGAATGGGATGCAGTGACTGTGGGGAATGGGATGCAGTGACTGAGATAAATGGGATTCAGTGACTGAGGGAAATGGGATTCAGTGACTGTGATGAATGGGACGCTGTGACTGATGGAAATGGGATGCAGTGACTGAGGGTAATGGGTTGTAGTCACTGACTGAAATGGGATGCTGTGACTGATGGTAATGGGATGCAGTGACTGAGGTGAAATGGGCTGCAGAGACTGAGTGAAATGACATGCAGTGATTGAGGAACGGAGATGCAGTGACTGTGGGAAATGGGATGCAGTGACTGAGGACAATGGGATGCAGTGACTGAGTGAACTGTGATTCAGACAATGAGTGAACTGTGATTCAGTCACTGAATGAACTGTGATGCAGTGACTGAGTGAAATGAGATGCAGTGACTGAGTGAAATGAGATGCAGTGACTGAGGGACATGGGATGCAGTGACTGAGGGACATGGGATGCAGTGACTGAGGGTAATGGGTTGTAGTCACTGACTGAAATGGGATGCTGTGACTGATGGTAATGGGATGCAGTGACTGAGGTGAAATGGGCTGCAGAGACTGAGTGAAATGACATGCAGTGATTGAGGAACAGAGATGCAGTGACTGTGGGAAATGGGATGCAGTGACTGAGGTGAAATGGGCTGCAGAGACTGAGTGAAATGACATGCAGTGATTGAGGAACAGAGATGCAGTGACTGTGGGAAATGGGATGCAGTGACTGAGTGAAATGAGATGCAGTGACTGAGTGAAATGAGATGCAGTGACTTAGGGACATGGGATGCAGTGACTGAGGGACATGGGATGCAGTGACTGAGGGACATGGGATGCAGTGACTGAGGTACTGGGAAGGAGTGACTGAGTTAGTAGCGAATCAGTGCCCGAGCGGGCTTGGGGTGCAGTGACTGATGGAAATGGGATACAGTGCCTGACCGAAAAGGGATGCACTGACTGAGTGAAATGGGATGCAGTGACTGAGTGAAAAGAGATGCACTGACTGAGGGACATGGGATGCACTGACTGAGGGACATGGGATGCACTGACTGAGGGACATGGGATGCACTGACTGAGGGAAATGGGATGCAGTGACTGAGTGAAATGGGATGCAGTGACCGAGGGATGTGGGATGCAGTGCCTGAGGGAAATGAGATGCCGAGACTGAGTGAACTGGGATGCAGTGACTTATGGAAATGGTATGCGGTGACTGAGGGTAATGGGATGCAGTGACTGAGGGTAATGGGATGCAGTGACTGAGTGAAATGGGATGCCGTGACTGAGTGAAATGGGATGCAGTAACTGAGGGTAATGGGATGCAGTGACTGAGTGAAATGGGATGCAGTGAATGAGGACAATGGGATGCAGTGAATGAGGACAATGGGATGCAGTGACTGAGGGAAATGGGATGCAGTGACTGAGGGAAATGGGATGCAGTGACTGAGGAAAATGGGATGCAGTGATTGAGGGAAATGGGATGCAGTGATTGATGGAACTGCGACGCAGTGACTGAGGGTAATGGGTTGCAGTCACTGATTGAAATGGGATGCTCTGACACTGTGGAATGGGATGCAGAGACTCAGTGGAATGTGACGCATTGACTGAGGGAAAGGAGATGCAGTGAATTTGGGAAATGGGATGCTCTGACTGAGGGTAATGTGATGCAGTGAATGAGGGATAGGAGATGCAGTGACTGTGGGAAATGGGATGCAGTGACTGATGGAAATCAGATGCAGTGACTGATGGAAATCAGATGCAGGGACTGATGGAAATCAGATGCAGTGTCTGAGGGAAATGGGATGCAGTGTCTGAGGGAAATGGGATGCTGTGACTGAGCGTACTGGGATGCAGTGACTGAGGGTAATGAGATATAGTGACTGATGGTACTGGGATGCAGTGACTGAGGTGAAATGGGCTGCAGAGACTGAGTGAAATGACATGCAGTGATTGAGGAACGGAGATGCAGTGACTGTGGGAAATGGGATGCAGTGACTGATTGAAATGGGATGCAGTGACTGAGTGAACTGTGATTCAGTCACTGAGTGAACTGTGATTCAGTCATTGAGTCAACTGTGATGCAGTCGCTGAGTAGAATGGGATGCAGTGACTGAGGGACATGGGATGCAGTGACTGAGGGACATGGGATGCAGTGACTGAGGGACATGGGATGCAGTGACTGAGGGACATGGGATGCAGTGACTGAGGGAAATGGGATGCAGTGACTGTGTGAAATGGGTTGCAGTGAATGAGGGACATGGGATGCAGTGAATGAGGGACGTGGGATGCAGTGACTGAGGGAAATGGGACGCAGTGACTGATGGAAAGGAGATGCAGTGACTCTGTGAAAAGGGATGCACTGACTGAGTGAAATGGGATTGCCGTGACTGTGGAAAGGAGATGCAGTGACTGAGGAAATGGGACGCGGTGACGGATGGAAATGGCATGTTCTGACTGAGTGTACAGTGAAACATTGAGTGAAATGGGATGCAGTGGCTGTGTGAAATGGGATGCAGTGACTGAGTGAAGTGGGATGCAGTGACTGAGGACAATGGAATGCAGTGACTGAGGACAATGGGATGCAGTGACTGAGGTTAATGGGATGCAGTGACTGAGTGAAATGGGATGCAGTGACTGAGTGAAATGGGATGCAGTGACTGAGGGGAATCGGATGCAGTGAATGAGGACAATGGGATGCAGTGACTGAGGAAAATGGGATGCAGTGATTGAGGGCAATGGGATGCAGTGACTGAGGACAATGGGATGCAGTGACTGAGGACAATGGGATGCAGTGACTGAGCACAATGTGATGCAGTGACTGAGGGCAATGGCATGCAGTGACTGAGGACAATGGGATGCAGTGACTGCGTGAAATGGGATGCAGTGACTGGGAATTGGGAGGCAGTGACTGAGTGAAATGTGACGCAGTGACTGATGGAAAGGAGATGCAGTGTTCTGTGAAATGGGATGCAGTGACTGAGTGAAATGGGATGCAGTGGCTGTGTGAAATGGGATGCAGTAGCTGTGTGAACTGGGATGCAGTGACTGTGTGAAATGGGATGCAGTGACTGAGGGACGTGGGATGCAGTGAATGAGGGACGTGGGATGCAGTGACTGAGGGAAATGGGACGCAGTGACTGATGGAAAGGAGATGCAGTGACTCTGTGAAATGGGATGCACTGACTGAGTGAAATGGGATTGCCGTGACTGTGGAAAGGAGATGCAGTGACTGAGGAAATGGGACGCGGTGACGGATGGAAATGGCATGTTCTGACTGAGTGTAAAGTGAAACATTGAGTGAAATGGGATGCAGTGGCTGTGTGAAATGGGAAGCAGTGGCTGTGTGAAATGGGATGCAGTGGATGTGTGAAATGGGATGCCGTGTCTGTGGGGAATGGGATGCCGTGTCTGTGGGGAATGGGATGCAGTGACTGTGGGGAATGGGATGCAGTGACTGTGGGGAATGGGATGCAGTCACTGAGATAAATGGGATGCAGTGACTGATGGAAATGGGATGCAGTGAATGAGGGAAATAGGATTCAGTGACTGTGGGGAATGGAATGCAGTGACTGAGGGAAATGGGATTCAGTGACTGAGGGAAATGGGATTAAGTGACTGTGATGAATGGGACGCAGTGACTGATGGAAATGGGATGCAGTGACTGATGGTAATGGGATGCAGTGACTGAGGTGAAATGGGCTGCAGAGACTGAGTGAAATGACATGCAGTGATTGAGGAACAGAGATGCAGTGACTGTGGAAAATGGGATGCAGTGACTGAGGACAATGGGATGCAGTGACTGAGTGAACTGTGATTCAGTCAATGAGTGAACTGTGATTCAGTCACTGAATGAACTGTGATGCAGTGACTGAGTGAAATGAGATGCAGTGACTGAGTGAAATGAGATGCAGTGACTGAGGGACATGGGATGCAGTAACTGAGGTTAATGGGATGCAGTGACTGAGTGAAATGGGATGCAGTGACTGAGGAAAATGGGATGCAGTGATTGAGGGCAATGGGATGCAGTGACTGCGTGAAATGGGATGCCGTGACTGGGAATTGGGAGGCAGCGACTATGGGAAATGGGACGCAGTGACTGAGTGAAATGTGACGCAGTGACTGATGGAAAGGAGATGCAGTGTCTCTGTGAAATGGGATGCAGTGACTGAGTGAAATGGGATGCAGTGGCTGTGTGAACTGGGATGCAGTGACTGTGTGAATAGGGATGCAGTGACTGAGGGAAAGGAGATGCAGTGTCTGTTTGAAATGGGATGCAATGACTGAGGGAAATGGGATGCAGTGACTGATGGAAATCAGATGCAGTGTCTGAGGGAAATGGGATGCAGTGTCTGAGGGAAATGGGATGCTGTGACTTAGCGTACTGGGATGCAGTGACTGAGGGTAATGGGATGTAGTGACTGATGGTACTGGGATGCAGTGACTGAGGTGAAATGGGCTGCAGAGACTGAGTGAAATGACATGCAGTGATTGAGGAACGGAGATGCAGTGACTGTGGGAAATGGGATGCAGTGACTGAGGGAAATGGGATGCAGCGACTCGGAAATGGGATGCAGTGATTGATGGAAATGCGACGCAGTGACTAAGTGAAATGGGACGCAGTGACTGATGGAAAGGTGATGCAGTGACTGAGGGTAATGGGTTGCAGTGACTGAGTGAAATGGGATGCAGTGACTGAGTGAAGTGGGATGCAGTGACTGAGGACAATGGGATGCAGTGACTGAGGACAATGGGATGCATTGACTGAGGGAAATGGGATGCAGTGACTGATGGAAAGGTGATGCAGTGACTGAGGGTAATGGGTTGCAGTCACTGAGTGAAATGGGATGCTGTGACACTGTGGAATGGGATGCTGTGACACTGTGGAATTTGACGCATTGACTGAGGGAAAGGAGATGCAGTGAATGTGGGAAATGGGATGCTCTGACTGAGGGTAATGTGATGCAGTGACTGAGTGAAATGAGATGCAGTGACTGAGGGACATGGGATGCAGTGACTGAGGTTAATGGGATGCAGTGACTGAGTGAAATGGGATGCAGTGACTGAGTGAAATGGGATGCAGTGACTGAGGGGAATCGGATGCAGTGAATGAGGACAATGGGATGCAGTGACTGAGGAAAATAGGATGCAGTGATTGAGGGCAATGGGATGCAGTGACTGAGGACAATGGGATGCAGTGACTGAGGACAATGGGATGCAGTGACTGAGCACAATGTGATGCAGTGACTGAGGGCAATGGCATGCAGTGACTGAGGACAATGGGATGCAGTGACTGCGTGAAATGGGATGCAGTGACTGGGAATTGGGAGGCAGTGACTGAGTGAAATGTGACGCAGTGACTGATGGAAAGGAGATGCAGTGTCTCTGTGAAATGGGATGCAGTGACTGAGTGAAATGGGATGCAGTGGCTGTGTGAAATGGGATGCAGTAGCTGTGTGAACTGGGATGCAGTGACTGTGTGAAATGGGATGCAGTGACTGAGGGACGTGGGATGCAGTGAATGAGGGATGTGGGATGCAGTGACTGAGGGAAATGGGACGCAGTGACTGATGGAAAGGAGATGCAGTGACTCTGTGAAATGGGATGCACTGACTGAGTGAAATGGGATTGCCGTGACTGTGGAAAGGAGATGCAGTGACTGAGGAAATGGGACGCGGTGACGGATGGAAATGGCATGTTCTGACTGAGTGTAAAGTGAAACATTGAGTGAAATGGGATGCAGTGGCTGTGTGAAATGGGATGCAGTGGATGTGTGAAATGGGATGCAGTGGATGTGTGAAATGGGATGCCGTGTCTGTGGGGAATGGGATGCCGTGTCTGTGGGGAATGGGATGCAGTGACTGTGGGGAATGGGATGCAGTGACTGTGGGGAATGGGATGCAGTCACTGAGATAAATGGGATGCAGTGACTGATGGAAATGGGATGCAGTGAATGAGGGAAATAGGATTCAGTGACTGTGGGGAATGGAATGCAGTGACTGAGGGAAATGGGATTCAGTGACTGAGGGAAATGGGATTAAGTGAGTGTGATGAATGGGACGCAGTGACTGATGGAAATGGGATGCAGTGACTGATGGTAATGGGATGCAGTGACTGAGGTGAAATGGGCTGCAGAGACTGAGTGAAATGACATGCAGTGATTGAGGAACGGAGATGCAGTGACTGTGGGAAATGGGATGCAGTGACTGAGGACAATGGGATGCAGTGACTGAGTGAACTGTGATTCAGTCAATGAGTGAACTGTGATTCAGTCACTGAATGAACTGTGATGCAGTGACTGAGTGAAATGAGACGCAGTGACTGAGTGAAATGAGATGCAGTGACTGAGGGACATGGGATGCAGTGACTGAGGGACATGGGATGCAGTGACTGAGGTACTGGGAAGGAGTGACTGAGTTAAAAGGGAATCAGTGCCCGAGCGGGCTTGGGGTGCAGTGACTGAGGGAAATGGGATACAGTGCCTGACCGAAAAGGGATGCTCTGACTGAGTGAAATGGGATGCAGTGACTGAGTGAAATGAGATGCACTGACTGAGGGACATGGGATGCACTGACTGAGGAACATGGGATGCACTGACTGAGGGAAATGGGATGCAGTGACTGAGTGAAATGGGATGCAGTGACTGAGAGATGTGGGATGCAGTGAATGAGGAACGTCCGATGCAGTGACTGAGTGAACTGGGATGCAGTGCCTGAGGGAAATGAGATGCCGAGACTGAGTGAACTGGGATGCAGTGACTTATGGAAATGGTATGCGGTGACTGAGGGTAATGTGATGCAGTGACTGAGGGTAATGGGATGCAGTGACTGAGTGAAATGGGATGCAGTGACTGAGTGAAATGGGATGCAGGAACTGAGGTTAATGGGATGCAGTGACTGAGTGAAATGGGATGCAGTGACTGAGTGAAATGGGATGCAGTGAATGAGGGGAATCGGATGCAGTGAATGAGGACAATGGGATGCAGTGACTGAGGAAAATGGGATGCAGTGATTGAGGGCAATGGGATGCAGTGACTGAGGACAATGGGATGCAGTGACTGAGGACAATGTGATGCAGTGACTGAGGGTAATGGGATGCAGTGACTGAGGACAATGGGATGCAGTGACTGCGTGAAATGGGATGCAGTGACTGGGAATTGGGAGGCAGCGACTATGGGAAATGGGACGCAGTGACTGATTGAAATGTGACGCAGTGACTGATGGAAAGGAGATGCAGTGTCTCTGTGAAATGGGATGCAGTGTCTCTGTGAAATGGGATGCAGTGTCTCTGTGAAATGGGATGCAGTGACTGAGTGAAATGGGATGCAGTGGCTGTGTGAAATGGGATGCAGTGGCTGTGTGAACTGGGATGCAGTGACTGTGTGAATAGGGATGCAGTGACTGAGGGAAAGGAGATGCAGTGTCTGTTTGAAATGGGATGCAATGACTGAGGGAAATGGGATGCCGTATCTGTGGGGAATGGGATGCAGTGACTGTGGGGAATGGGATGCAGTGACTGTGGGGAATGGGATGCAGTGACTGAGATAAATGGGATTCAGTGACTGAGGGAAATGGGATTCAGTGACTGTGATGAATGGGACGCAGTGACTGATGGAAATGGGATGCAGTGACTGAGGGTAATGGGTTGTAGTCACTGACTGAAATGGGATGCTGTGACTGATGGTAATGGGATGCAGTGACTGAGGTGAAATGGGCTGCAGAGACTGAGTGAAATGACATGCAGTGATTGAGGAACGGAGATGCAGTGACTGTGGGAAATGGGATGCAGTGACTGAGTGAACTGTGATTCAGTCAATGAGTGAACTGTGATTCAGTCACTGAATGAACTGTGATGCAGTGACTGAGTGAAATGAGACGCAGTGACTGAGTGAAATGAGATGCAGTGACTGAGGGACATGGGATGCAGTGACTGAGGGACATGGGATGCAGTGACTGAGGTACTGGGAAGGAGTGACTGAGTTAAAAGGGAATCAGTGCCCGAGCGGGCTTGGGGTGCAGTGACTGAGGGAAATGGGATACAGTGCCTGACCGAAAAGGGATGCTCTGACTGAGTGAAATGGGATGCAGTGACTGAGTGAAATGAGATGCACTGACTGAGGGACATGGGATGCACTGACTGAGGAACATGGGATGCACTGACTGAGGGAAATGGGATGCAGTGACTGAGTGAAATGGGATGCAGTGACTGAGAGATGTGGGATGCAGTGAATGAGGAACGTCCGATGCAGTGACTGAGTGAACTGGGATGCAGTGCCTGAGGGAAATGAGATGCCGAGACTGAGTGAACTGGGATGCAGTGACTTATGGAAATGGTATGCGGTGACTGAGGGTAATGTGATGCAGTGACTGAGGGTAATGGGATGCAGTGACTGAGTGAAATGGGATGCAGTGACTGAGTGAAATGGGATGCAGGAACTGAGGTTAATGGGATGCAGTGACTGAGTGAAATGGGATGCAGTGACTGAGTGAAATGGGATGCAGTGAATGAGGGGAATCGGATGCAGTGAATGAGGACAATGGGATGCAGTGACTGAGGAAAATGGGATGCAGTGATTGAGGGCAATGGGATGCAGTGACTGAGGACAATGGGATGCAGTGACTGAGGACAATGTGATGCAGTGACTGAGGGTAATGGGATGCAGTGACTGAGGACAATGGGATGCAGTGACTGCGTGAAATGGGATGCAGTGACTGGGAATTGGGAGGCAGCGACTATGGGAAATGGGACGCAGTGACTGATTGAAATGTGACGCAGTGACTGATGGAAAGGAGATGCAGTGTCTCTGTGAAATGGGATGCAGTGTCTCTGTGAAATGGGATGCAGTGTCTCTGTGAAATGGGATGCAGTGACTGAGTGAAATGGGATGCAGTGGCTGTGTGAAATGGGATGCAGTGGCTGTGTGAACTGGGATGCAGTGACTGTGTGAATAGGGATGCAGTGACTGAGGGAAAGGAGATGCAGTGTCTGTTTGAAATGGGATGCAATGACTGAGGGAAATGGGATGCCGTATCTGTGGGGAATGGGATGCAGTGACTGTGGGGAATGGGATGCAGTGACTGTGGGGAATGGGATGCAGTGACTGAGATAAATGGGATTCAGTGACTGAGGGAAATGGGATTCAGTGACTGTGATGAATGGGACGCAGTGACTGATGGAAATGGGATGCAGTGACTGAGGGTAATGGGTTGTAGTCACTGACTGAAATGGGATGCTGTGACTGATGGTAATGGGATGCAGTGACTGAGGTGAAATGGGCTGCAGAGACTGAGTGAAATGACATGCAGTGATTGAGGAACGGAGATGCAGTGACTGTGGGAAATGGGATGCAGTGACTGAGGACAATGGGATGCAGTGACTGAGTGAACTGTGATTCAGACAATGAGTGAACTGTGATTCAGTCACTGAATGAACTGTGATGCAGTGACTGAGTGAAATGAGACGCAGTGACTGAGTGAAATGAGATGCAGTGACTGAGTGAAATGAGATGCAGTGACTGAGAGACATGGGATGCAGTGACTGAGGGACATGGGATGCAGTGACTGAGGTACTGGGAAGGAGTGACTGAGTTAATAGGGAATCAGTGCCCGAGCGGGCTTGGGGTGCAGTGACTGAGGGAAATGGGATACAGTGCCTGACCGAAAAGGGATGCACTGACTGAGTGAAAAGGGATGCAGTGACTGAGTGAAATGAGATGCACTGACTGAGGGACATGGGATGCACTGACTGAGGAACATGGGATGCACTGACTGAGGGAAATGGGATGCACTGACTGAGGGACGTGGGATGCAGTGAATGAGGAACGTCCGATGCAGTGACTGAGGGAAATGGGATGCAGTGCCTGAGGGAAATGAGATGCCGAGACTGAGTGAACTGGGATGCAGTGACTTATGGAAATGGTATGCGGTGAAAGAGGGTAATGGGATGCAGTGACTGAGGGTAATGGGATGCAGTGACTGAGTGAAATGGGATGCAGTGACTGAGTGAAATGGGATGCAGTAACTGAGGTTAATGGGGTGCTGTGACTGAGTGAAATGGGATGCAGTGACTGAGTGAAATGGGATGCAGTGAGTGAGGGCAATGGGATGCAGTGACTGAGGAAAATGGGATGCAGTGAGTGAGGGCAATGGGATGCAGTGACTGAGGACAATGAGATGCAGTGACTGAGGACAATGTGATGCAGTGACTGAGGGCAATGGGATGCAGTGACTGAGGACAATGGGATGCAGTGACTGCGTGAAATGGGATGCAGTGACTGGGAATTGGCACGCATTGACTATGGGAAATGGGACGCAGTGACTGAGTGAAATGTGACGCAGTGACTGATGGAAAGGAGATGCAGTGTCTCTGTGAAATGGGATGCAGTGACTGAGTGAAATGGGATGCAGTGGCTGTGTGAAATGGGATGCAGTGGCTGTGTGAACTGGGATGCAGTGACTGTGTGAATAGGGATGCAGTGACTGAGGGAAAGGAGATGCAGTGTCTGTTTGAAATGGGATGCTGCGACTCAAGTGAATGGGATGCCGTATCTGTGGGGAATGGGATGCAGTGACTGTGGGGAATGGGATGCAGTGACTGAGATAAATGGGATTCAGTGACTGAGGGAAATGGGATTCAGTGACTGTGATGAATGGGACGCAGTGACCAATGGAAATGGGATGCAGTGACTGAGGGTAATGGGTTGTAGTCACTGACTGAAATGGGATGCTGTGACTGATGGTAATGGGATGCAGTGACTGAGGTGAAATGGGCTGCAGAGACTGAGTGAAATGACATGCAGTGATTGAGGAACAGAGATGCAGTGACTGTGGGAAATGGGACGCAGTGACTGAGGTGAAATCGGCTGCAGAGACTGAGTGAAATGACATGCAGTGATTGAGGAACAGAGATGCAGTGACTGTGGGAAATGGGATGCAGTGACTGAGTGAAATGAGATGCAGTGACTGAGTGAAATGAGATGCAGTGACTGAGGGACATGGGATGCAGTGACTGAGGGACATGGGATGCAGTGACTGAGGGACATGGGATGCAGTGACTGAGGTACTGGGAAGGAGTGACGGAGTTAATAGGGAATCAGTGCCCGAGCGGGCTTGGGGTGCAGTGACTGAGGGAAATGGGATACAGTGCCTGACCGAAAAGGGATGCACTGACTGAGTGAAATGGGATGCAGTGACTGAGTGAAAAGAGATGCACTGACTGAGGGACATGGGATGCACTGACTGAGGGACATGGGATGCACTGACTGAGGGACATGGGATGCACTGACTGAGGGAAATGGGATGCAGTGACTGAGTGAAATGGGATGCAGTGACCGAGGGACGTGGGATGCAGTGCCTGAGGGAAATGAGATGCCGAGACTGAGTGAACTGGGATGCAGTGACTTATGGAAATGGTATGCGGTGACTGAGGGTAATGGGATGCAGTGACTGAGGGTAATGGGATGCAGTGACTGAGGGTAATGGGATGCAGTGACTGAGTGAAATGGGATGCCGTGACTGAGTGAAATGGGATGCAGTAACTGAGGGTAATGGGATGCAGTGACTGAGTGAAATGGGATGCAGTGACTGAGGGGAATCGGATGCAGTGAATGAGGACAATGGGATGCAGTGACTGAGGGAAATGGGATGCAGTGACTGAGGAAAATGGGATGCAGTGATTGAGGGAAATGGGATGCAGTGATTGATGGAACTGCGACGCAGTGACTAAGTGAAATGGGACGCAGTGACTGATGGAAAGGTGATGCAGTGACTGAGGGTAATGGGTTGCAGTCACTGAGTGAAATGGGATGCTCTGACACTGTGGAATGGGATGCAGAGACTCAGTGGAATGTGACGCATTGACTGAGGGAAAGGAGATGCAGTGAATTTGGGAAATGGGATGCTCTGACTGAGGGTAATGTGATGCAGTGAATGAGGGATAGGAGATGCAGTGACTGTGGGAAATGGGATGCAGTGACTGATGGAAATCAGATGCAGTGACTGATGGAAATCAGATGCAGGGACTGATGGAAATCAGATGCAGTGTCTGAGGGAAATGGGATACAGTGTCAGAGGGAAATGGGATGCTGTGACTGAGCGTACTGGGATGCAGTGACTGAGGGTAATGAGATATAGTGACTGATGGTACTGAGATGCAGTGACTGAGGTGAAATGGGCCGCAGAGACTGAGTGAAATGACATGCAGTGATTGAGGAACAGAGATGCAGTGACTGTGGGAAATGGGATGCAGTGACTGAGGACAATGGGATGCAGTGACTGAGTGAACTGTGATTCAGTCAATGAGTGAACTGTGATTCAGTCACTGAATGAACTGTGATGCAGTGACTGAGTGAAATGAGATGCAGTGACTGAGTGAAATGAGATGCAGTGACTGAGGGACATGGGATGCAGTGACTGAGGGACATGGGATGCAGTGACTGAGGTACTGGGAAGGAGTGACTGAGTTAATAGGGAATCAGTGCCCGAGCGGGCTTGGGGTGCAGACTGAGGGAAATGGGATACAGTGCCTGACCGAAAAGGGATGCAGTGACTGAGTGAAATGGGATGCAGTGACTGAGTGAAATGAGATGCACTGACTGAGGGACATGGGATGCACTGACTGAGGAACATGGGATGCACTGACTGAGGGAAATGGGATGCAGTGACTGAGTGAAATGGGATGCAGTGACTGAGGGATGTGGGATGCAGTGAATGAGGAACGTCCGATGCAGTGACTGAGTGAACTGGGATGCAGTGCCTGAGGGAAATGAGATGCCGAGACTGAGTGAACTGGGATGCAGTGACTTATGGAAATGGTATGCGGTGACTGAGGGTAATGGGATGCAGTGACTGAGGGTAATGGGATGCAGTGACTGAGGGTAATGGGATGCAGTGACTGAGTGAAATGGGATGCAGTGACTGAGTGAAATGGGATGCAGTAACTGAGGTTAATGGGATGCAGTGACTGAGTGAAATGGGATGCAGTGACTGAGGGGAATCGGATGCAGTGAATGAGGACAATGGGATGCAGTGACTGAGGAAAATGGGATGCAGTGATTGAGGGCAATGGGATGCAGTGACTGAGGACAATGGGATGCAGTGACTGAGGACAATGTGATGCAGTGACTGAGGGCAATGGGATGCAGTGACTGAGGACAATGGGATGCAGTGACTGCGTGAAATGGGATGCAGTGACTGGGAATTGGCACGCATTGACTATGGGAAATGGGACGCAGTGACTGAGTGAAATGTGACGCAGTGACTGATGGAAAGGAGATGCAGTGTCTCTGTGAAATGGGATGCAGTGACTGAGTGAAATGGGATGCAGTGGCTGTGTGAAATGGGATGCAGTGGCTGTGTGAACTGGGATGCAGTGACTGTGTGAATAGGGATGCAGTGACTGAGGGAAAGGAGATGCAGTGTCTGTTTGAAATGGGATGCAATGACTGAGGGAAATGGGATGCAGTGACTGATGGAAATCAGATGCAGTGTCTGAGGGAAATGGGATGCAGTGTCTGAGGGAAATGGGATGCTGTGACTTAGCGTACTGGGATGCAGTGACTGAGGGTAATGGGATGTAGTGACTGATGGTACTGGGATGCAGTGACTGAGGTGAAATGGGCTGCAGAGACTGAGTGAAATGACATGCAGTGATTGAGGAACGGAGATGCAGTGACTGTGGGAAATGGGATGCAGTGACTGAGGGAAATGGGATGCAGCGACTCGGAAATGGGATGCAGTGATTGATGGAAATGCGACGCAGTGACTAAGTGAAATGGGACGCAGTGACTGATGGAAAGGTGATGCAGTGACTGAGGGTAATGGGTTGCAGTGACTGAGTGAAATGGGATGCAGTGACTGAGTGAAGTGGGATGCAGTGACTGAGGACAATGGGATGCAGTGACTGAGGACAATGGGATGCATTGACTGAGGGAAATGGGATGCAGTGACTGATGGAAAGGTGATGCAGTGACTGAGGGTAATGGGTTGCAGTCACTGAGTGAAATGGGATGCTGTGACACTGTGGAATGGGATGCTGTGACACTGTGGAATGTGACGCATTGACTGAGGGAAAGGAGATGCAGTGAATGTGGGAAATGGGATGCTCTGACTGAGGGTAATGAGATGCAGTGACTGAGGGACATGGGATGCAATGACTGAGGTTAATGGGATGCAGTGACTGAGTGAAACGGGATGCAGTGACTGAGGGGAATCGGATGCAGTGAATGAGGACAATGGGATGCAGTGACTGAGGAAAATGGGATGCAGTGATTGAGGGCAATGGGATGCAGTGACTGAGGACAATGGGATGCAGTGACTGAGGACAATGGGATGCAGTGACTGAGGACAATGTGATGCAGTGACTGAGGGCAATGGGATGCAGTGACTGAGGACAATGGGATGCAGTGACTGCGTGAAATGGGATGCAGTGACTGGGAATTGGGAGGCAGTGACTGAGTGAAATGTGACGCAGTGACTGATGGAAAGGAGATGCAGTGTCTCTGTGAAATGGGATGCAGTGACTGAGTGAAATGGGATGCAGTGGCTGTGTGAAATGGGATGCAGTAGCTGTGTGAACTGGAATGCAGTGACTGTGTGAAATGGGATGCAGTGACTGAGGGACGTGGGATGCAGTGAATGAGGGATGTGGGATGCAGTGACTGAGGGAAATGGGACGCAGTGACTGAGTGAAATGTGACGCAGTGACTGATGGAAAGGAGATGCAGTGTCTCTGTGAAATGGGATGCACTGACTGAGTGAAATGGGATTGCCGTGACTGTGGAAAGGAGATGCAGTGACTGAGGAAATGGGACGCGGTGACGGATGGAAATGGCATGTTCTGACTGAGTGTAAAGTGAAACATTGAGTGAAATGGGATGCAGTGGCTGTGTGAAATGGGATGCAGTGGATGTGTGAAATGGGATGCCGTGTCTGTGGTGAATGGGATGCCGTGTCTGTGGGGAATGGGATGCCGTGTCTGTGGGGAATGGGATGCAGTGACTGTGGGGAATGGGATGCAGTCACTGTGGGGAATGGGATGCAGTCACTGAGATAAATGGGATGCAGTGACTGATGGAAATGGGATGCAGTGAATGAGGGAAATAGGATTCAGTGACTGTGGGGAATGGAATGCAGTGACTGAGATAAATGGGATTCAGTGACTGAGGGAAATCAGATGCAGGGACTGATGGAAATCAGATGCAGTGTCAGAGGGAAATGGGATGCTGTGACTAGGCGTACTGGGATGCAGTGACTGAGGGTAATGAGATATAGTGACTGATGGTACTGGGATGCAGTGACTGTGGTGAAATGGGCCGCAGAGACTGAGTGAAATGACATGCAGTGATTGAGGAACAGAGATGCAGTGACTGTGGGAAATGGGATGCAGTGACTGAGGACAATGGGATGCAGTGACTGAGTGAACTGTGATTCAGTCAATGAGTGAACTGTGATTCAGTCACTGAATGAACTGTGATGCAGTGACTGAGTGAAATGAGATGCAGTGACTGAGTGAAATGAGATGCAGTGACTGACGGACATGGGATGCAGTGACTGAGGGACATGGGATGCAGTGACTGAGGTACTGGGAAGGAGTGACTGAGTTAATAGGGAATCAGTGCCCGAGCGGGCTTGGGGTGCAGTGACTGAGGGAAATGGGATACAGTGCCTGACCGAAAAGGGATGCACTGACTGAGTGAAATGGGATGCAGTGACTGAGTGAAATGAGATGCACTGACTGAGGGACATGGGATGCACTGACTGAGGAACATGGGATGCACTGACTGAGGGAAATGGGATGCAGTGACTGAGTGAAATGGGATGCAGTGACTGAGGGATGTGGGATGCAGTGAATGAGGAACGTCCGATGCAGTGACTGAGTGAACTGGGATGCAGTGCCTGAGGGAAATGAGATGCCGAGACTGAGTGAACTGGGATGCAGTGACTTATGGAAATGGTATGCGGTGACTGAGGGTAATGGGATGCAGTGACTGAGGGTAATGGGATGCAGTGACTGAGGGTAATGGGATGCAGTGACTGAGTGAAATGGGATGCAGTGACTGAGTGAAATGGGATGCAGTAACTGAGGTTAATGGGATGCAGTGACTGAGTGAAATGGGATGCAGTGACTGAGGGGAATCGGATGCAGTGAATGAGGACAATGGGATGCAGTGACTGAGGAAAATGGGATGCAGTGATTGAGGGCAATGGGATGCAGTGACTGAGGACAATGGGATGCAGTGACTGAGGACAATGTGATGCAGTGACTGAGGGCAATGGGATGCAGTGACTGAGGACAATGGGATGCAGTGACTGCGTGAAATGGGATGCAGTGACTGGGAATTGGCACGCATTGACTATGGGAAATGGGACGCAGTGACTGAGTGAAATGTGACGCAGTGACTGATGGAAAGGAGATGCAGTGTCTCTGTGAAATGGGATGCAGTGACTGAGTGAAATGGGATGCAGTGGCTGTGTGAAATGGGATGCAGTGGCTGTGTGAACTGGGATGCAGTGACTGTGTGAATAGGGATGCAGTGACTGAGGGAAAGGAGATGCAGTGTCTGTTTGAAATGGGATGCAATGACTGAGGGAAATGGGATGCAGTGACTGATGGAAATCAGATGCAGTGTCTGAGGGAAATGGGATGCAGTGTCTGAGGGAAATGGGATGCTGTGACTTAGCGTACTGGGATGCAGTGACTGAGGGTAATGGGATGTAGTGACTGATGGTACTGGGATGCAGTGACTGAGGTGAAATGGGCTGCAGAGACTGAGTGAAATGACATGCAGTGATTGAGGAACGGAGATGCAGTGACTGTGGGAAATGGGATGCAGTGACTGAGGGAAATGGGATGCAGCGACTCGGAAATGGGATGCAGTGATTGATGGAAATGCGACGCAGTGACTAAGTGAAATGGGACGCAGTGACTGATGGAAAGGTGATGCAGTGACTGAGGGTAATGGGTTGCAGTGACTGAGTGAAATGGGATGCAGTGACTGAGTGAAGTGGGATGCAGTGACTGAGGACAATGGGATGCAGTGACTGAGGACAATGGGATGCATTGACTGAGGGAAATGGGATGCAGTGACTGATGGAAAGGTGATGCAGTGACTGAGGGTAATGGGTTGCAGTCACTGAGTGAAATGGGATGCTGTGACACTGTGGAATGGGATGCTGTGACACTGTGGAATGTGACGCATTGACTGAGGGAAAGGAGATGCAGTGAATGTGGGAAATGGGATGCTCTGACTGAGGGTAATGAGATGCAGTGACTGAGGGACATGGGATGCAGTGACTGAGGTTAATGGGATGCAGTGACTGAGTGAAACGGGATGCAGTGACTGAGGGGAATCGGATGCAGTGAATGAGGACAATGGGATGCAGTGACTGAGGAAAATGGGATGCAGTGATTGAGGGCAATGGGATGCAGTGACTGAGGACAATGGGATGCAGTGACTGAGGACAATGGGATGCAGTGACTGAGGACAATGTGATGCAGTGACTGAGGGCAATGGGATGCAGTGACTGAGGACAATGGGATGCAGTGACTGCGTGAAATGGGATGCAGTGACTGGGAATTGGGAGGCAGTGACTGAGTGAAATGTGACGCAGTGACTGATGGAAAGGAGATGCAGTGTCTCTGTGAAATGGGATGCAGTGACTGAGTGAAATGGGATGCAGTGGCTGTGTGAAATGGGATGCAGTAGCTGTGTGAACTGGAATGCAGTGACTGTGTGAAATGGGATGCAGTGACTGAGGGACGTGGGATGCAGTGAATGAGGGATGTGGGATGCAGTGACTGAGGGAAATGGGACGCAGTGACTGATGGAAAGGAGATGCAGTGACTCTGTGAAATGGGATGCACTGACTGAGTGAAATGGGATTGCCGTGACTGTGGAAAGGAGATGCAGTGACTGAGGAAATGGGACGCGGTGACGGATGGAAATGGCATGTTCTGACTGAGTGTAAAGTGAAACATTGAGTGAAATGGGATGCAGTGGCTGTGTGAAATGGGATGCAGTGGATGTGTGAAATGGGATGCCGTGTCTGTGGTGAATGGGATGCCGTGTCTGTGGGGAATGGGATGCCGTGTCTGTGGGGAATGGGATGCCGTGTCTGTGGGGAATGGGATGCAGTGACTGTGGGGAATGGGATACAGTCACTGTGGGGAATGGGATGCAGTCACTGAGATAAATGGGATGCAGTGACTGATGGAAATGGGATGCAGTGAATGAGGGAAATAGGATTCAGTGACTGTGGGGAATGGAATGCAGTGACTGAGATAAATGGGATTCAGTGACTGAGGGAAATGGGATTCAGTGACTGTGATGAATGGGACGCAGTGACTGATGGAAATGGGATGCAGTGACTGATGGTAATGCGATGCAGTGACTGAGGTGAAATGGGCTGCAGAGACTGAGTGAAATGACATGCAGTGATTGAGGAACAGAGATGCAGTGACTGTGGGAAATGGGATGCAGTGACTGAGGACAATGGGATGCAGTGACTGAGTGAACTGTGATTCAGTCAATGAGTGAACTGTGATTCAGTCACTGAATGAACTGTGATGCAGTGACTGAGTGAAATGAGATGCAGTGACTGAGTGAAATGAGATGCAGTGACTGAGGGACATGGGATGCAGTGACTGAGGGACATGGGATGCAGTGACTGAGGTACTGGGAAGGAGTGACTGAGTTAATAGGGAATCAGTGCCCGAGCGGGCTTGGGGTGCAGTGACTGAGGGAAATGGGATACAGTGCCTGACCGAAAAGGGAGGCACTGACTGAGTGAAATGGGATGCAGTGACTGAGTGAAATGAGATGCACTGACTGAGGGACATGGGATGCACTGACTGAGGAACATGGGATGCACTGACTGAGGGAAATGGGATGCAGTGACTGAGTGAAATGGGATGCAGTGACTGAGGGATGTGGGATGCAGTGAATGAGGAACGTCCGATGCAGTGACTGAGTGAACTGGGATGCAGTGCCTGAGGGAAATGAGATGCCGAGACTGAGTGAACTGGGATGCAGTGACTTATGGAAATGGTATGTGGTGACTGAGGGTAATGGGATGCAGTGACTGAGGGTAATGGGATGCAGTGACTGAGGGTAATGGGATGCAGTGACTGAGTGAAATGGGATGCAGTGACTGAGTGAAATGGGATGCAGTAACTGAGGTTAATGGGATGCAGTGACTGAGTGAAATGGGATGCAGTGACTGAGTGAAATGGGATGCAGTGACTGAGGGGAATCGGATGCAGTGAATGAGGACAATGGGATGCAGTGACTGAGGAAAATGGGATGCAGTGATTGAGGGCAATGGGATGCAGTGACTGAGGACAATGGGATGCAGTGACTGAGGACAATGTGATGCAGTGACTGAGGACAATGTGATGCAGTGACTGAGGGCAATGGGATGCAGTGACTGAGGACAATGGGATGCAGTGACTGCGTGAAATGGGATGCAGTGACTGCGAATTGGGAGGCAGCGACTATGGGAAATGGGACGCAGTGACTGATTGAAATGTGACGCAGTGACTGATGGAAAGGAGATGCAGTGTCTCTGTGAAATGGGATGCAGTGTCTCTGTGAAATGGGATGCAGTGACTGAGTGAAATGGGATGCAGTGGCTGTGTGAAATGGGATGCAGTGGCTGTGTGAACTGGGATGCAGTGACTGTGTGAATAGGGATGCAGTGACTGAGGGAAAGGAGATGCAGTGTCTGTTTGAAATGGGATACTGCGACTCAAGTGAATGGGATGCCGTATCTGTGGGGAATGGGATGCAGTGACTGTGGGGAATGGGATGCAGTGACTGTGGGGAATGGGATGCAGTGACTGAGATAAATGGGATTCAGTGACTGAGGGAAATGGGATTCAGTGACTGTGATGAATGGGACGCAGTGACTGATGGAAATGGGATGCAGTGACTGAGGGTAATGGGTTGTAGTCACTGACTGAAATGGGATGCTGTGACTGATGTTAATGGGATGCAGTGACTGAGGTGAAATGGGCTGCAGAGACTGAGTGAAATGACATGCAGTGATTGAGGAATGGAGATGCAGTGACTGTGGGAAATGGGATGCAGTGACTGAGGACAATGGGATGCAGTGACTGAGTGAACTGTGATTCAGACAATGAGTTAACTGTGATTCAGTCACTGAATGAACTGTGATGCAGTGACTGAGTGAAATGAGAAGCAGTGACTGAGTGAAATGAGATGCAGTGACTGAGGGACATGGGATGCAGTGACTGAGGGACATGGGATGCAGTGACTGAGGTACTGGGAAGGAGTGACTGAGTTAATAGGGAATCAGTGCCCGAGCGGGCTTGGGGTGCAGTGACTGAGGGAAATGGGAAACAGTGCCTGACCGAAAAGGGATGCACTGACTGAGTGAAAAGGGATGCAGTGACTGAGTGAAATGAGATGCACTGACTGAGGGACATGGGATGCACTGACTGAGGAACATGGGATGCACTGACTGAGGGAAATGGGATGCACTGACTGAGGGACGTGGGATGCAGTGAATGAGGAACGTCCGATGCAGTGACTGAGGGAAATGGGATGCAGTGCCTGAGGGAAATGAGATGCCGAGACTGAGTGAACTGGGATGCAGTGACTTATGGAAATGGTATGCGGTGACTGAGGGTAATTGGATGCAGTGACTGAGGTTAATGGGATGCAGTGACTGAGTGAAATGGGATGCAGTGACTGAGTGAAATGGGATGCAGTGACTGAGGGGAATCGGATGCAGTGAATGAGGACAATGGGTTGCAGTGACTGAGGAAAATGGGATGCAGTGATTGAGGGCAATGGGATGCAGTGACTGAGGACAATGGGATGCAGTGACTGAGGACAATGTGATGCAGTGACTGAGGGCAATGGGATGCAGTGACTGAGGACAATGGGATGCAGTGACTGCGTGAAATGGGATGCAGTGACTGGGAATTGGCACGCAGTGACTATGGGAAATGGGACGCAGTGACTGAGTGAAATGTGACGCAGTGACTGATGGAAAGGAGATGCAGTGTGTCTTTGAAATGGGATGCAGTGACTGAGTGAAATGGGATGCAGTGGCTGTGTGAAATGGGATGCAGTGGCTGTGTGAACTGGGATGCAGTGACTGTGTGAATAGGGATGCAGTGACTGAGGGAAAGGAGATGCAGTGTCTGTTTGAAATGGGATGCTGCGACTCAAGTGAATGGGATGCCGTATCTGTGGGGAATGGGATGCAGTGACTGTGGGGAATGGGATGCAGTGACTGAGATAAATGGGATTCAGTGACTGAGGGAAATGGGATTCAGTGACTGTGATGAATGGGACGCAGTGACTGATGGAAATGGGATGCAGTGACTGAGGGAAATGGGTTGTAGTCACTGACTGAAATGGGATGCTGTGACTGATGGTAATGGGATGCAGTGACTGAGGTGAAATGGGCTTCAGAGTCTGAGTGAAATGACATGCAGTGATTGAGGAACAGAGATGCAGTGACTGTGGGAAATGGGATGCAGTGACTGAGTGAAATGACATGCAGTGATTGAGGAACAGTGATGCAGTGACTGTGGGAAATGGGATGCAGTGACTGAGTGAAATAAGATGCAGTGACTGAGTGAAATGAGATGCAGTGACTGAGGGACATGGGATGCAGTGACTGAGGGACATGGGATGCAGTGACTGAGGGACATGGGATGCAGTGACTGAGGTACTGGGAAGGAGTGACTGAGTTAATAGGGAATCAGTGCCCGAGCGGGCTTGGGGTGCAGTGACTGAGGGAAATGGGATACAGTGCCTGACCGAAAAGGGATGCACTGACTGAGTGAAATGGGATGCCGTGACTGAGTGAAATGGGATGCAGTAACTGAGGGTAATGGGATGCAGTGACTGAGTGAAATGGGATGCAGTAACTGAGGGGAATCGGATGCAGTGAATGAGGACAATGGGATGCAGTGACTGAGGGAAATGGGATGCAGTGACTGAAGAAAATGGGAGGCAGTGATTGAGGGAAATGGGATGCAGTGATTGATGGAACTGCGACGCAGTGACTAAGTGAAATGGGACGCAGTGACTGATGGAAAGGTGATGCAGTGACTGAGGGTAATGGGTTGCAGTCACTGAGTGAAATGGGATGCTCTGACACTGTGGAATGGGATGCAGAGACTCAGTGGAATGTGACGCATTGACTGAGGGAAAGGAGATGCAGTGAATTTGGGAAATGGGATGCTCTGACTGAGGGTAATGTGATGCAGTGAATGAGGGATAGGAGATGCAGTGACTGTGGGAAATGGGATGCAGTGACTGATGGAAATCAGATGCAGTGACTGATGGAAATCAGATGCAGGGACTGATGGAAATCAGATGCAGTGTCTGAGGGAAATGGGATGCTGTGACTGAGCGTACTGGGATGCAGTGACTGAGGGTAATGAGATATAGTGACTGATGGTACTGGGATGCTGTGACTGAGGTGAAATGGGCTGCAGAGACTGAGTGAAATGACATGCAGTGATTGAGGAACGGAGATGCAGTGACTGTGGGAAATGGGATGCAGTGACTGAGTGAACTGTGATTCAGTCACTGAGTGAACTGTGATTCAGTCATTGAGTGAACTGTGATGCAGTCGCTGAGTAGAATGGGATGCAGTGACTGAGGGACATGGGATGCCGTGACTGAGGGACATGGGATGCAGTGACTGAGGGAAATGGGATGCAGTGACTGTGTGAAATGGGTTGCAGTGAATGAGGGACATGGGATGCAGTGAATGAGGGACGTGGGATGCAGTGACTGAGGGAAATGGGACGCAGTGACTGATGGAAAGGAGATGCAGTGACTCTGTGAAATGGGATGCACTGACTGAGTGAAATGGGATTGCCGTGACTGTGGAAAGGAGATGCAGTGACTGAGGAAATGGGACGCGGTGACGGATGGAAATGGCATGTTCTGACTGAGTGTAAAGTGAAACATTGAGTGAAATGGGATGCAGTGGCTGTGTGAAATGGGATGCAGTGACTGAGTGAAGTGGGATGCAGTGACTGAGGACAATGGGATGCAGTGACTGAGGACAATGGGATGCAGTGACTGAGGACAATGGGATGCAGTGACTGAGGTTAATGGGATGCAGTGACTGAGTGAAATGGGATGCAGTGACTGAGTGAAATGGGATGCAGTGACTGAGGGGAATCGGATGCAGTGAATGAGGACAATGGGATGCAGTGACTGAGGAAAATGGGATGCAGTGATTGAGGGCAATGGGATGCAGTGACTGAGGACAATGGGATGCAGTGACTGAGGACAATGTGATGCAGTGACTGAGGGCAATGGGATGCAGTGACTGAGGGCAATGGGATGCAGTGACTGCGTGAAATGGGATGCAGTGACTGGGAATTGGGAGGCAGTGACTGAGTGAAATGTGAAGCAGTGACTGATGGAAAGGAGATGCAGTGTCTCTGTGAAATGGGATGCAGTGACTGAGTGAAATGGGATGCAGTGGCTGTGTGAAATGGGATGCAGTAGCTGTGTGAACTGGGATGCAGTGACTGTGTGAAATGGGATGCAGTGACTGAGGGACGTGGGATGCAGTGACTGAGGGAAATGGGACGCAGTGACTGATGGAAAGGAGATGCAGTGTCTCTGTGAAATGGGATGCACTGACTGAGTGAAATGGGATTGCCGTGACTGTGGAAAGGAGATGCAGTGACTGAGGAAATGGGACGCGGTGACGGATGGAAATGGCATGTTCTGACTGAGTGTAAAGTGAAACATTGAGTGAAATGGGATGCAGTGGCTGTGTGAAATGGGATGCAGTGGTTGTGTGAAATGGGATGCAGTGGATGTGTGAAATGGGATGCCGTGTCTGTGGGGAATGGGATGCCGTGTCTGTGGGGAATGGGATGCAGTGACTGTGGGGAATGGGATGCAGTCACTGTGGGGAATGGGATGCAGTCACTGAGATGAATGGGATGCAGTGACTGATGGAAATCAGATGCAGTGAATGAGGGAAATAGGATTCAGTGACTGTGGGGAATGGAATGCAGTGACTGAGGGAAATGGGATTCAGTGACTGTGATGAATGGGACGCAGTGACTGATGGAAATGGGATGCAGTGACTGATGGTAATGGGATGCAGTGACTGAGGTGAAATGGGCTGCAGAGACTGAGTGAAATGACATGCAGTGATTGAGGAACAGAGATGCAGTGACTGTGGGAAATGGGATGCAGTGACTGAGTGAAATGGGATGCAGTGACTGAGGGTTGTGGGATGCAGTGAATGAGGAACGTCCGATGCAGTGACTGAGTGAACTGGGATGCAGTGCCTGAGGGAAATGAGATGCCGAGACTGAGTGAACTGGGATCCAGTGACTTATGGAAATGGTATGCGGTGACTGAGGGTAATGCGATGCAGTGACTGAGGGTAATGGGAGGCAGTGACTGAGGGTAATGGGATGCAGTGACTGAGTGAAATGGGATGCAGTGACTGAGTGAAATGGGATGCAGTAACTGAGGTTAATGGGATGCAGTGACTGAGTGAAATGGGATGCAGTGACTGAGGGGAATCGGATGCAGTGAATGAGGACAATGGGATGCAGTGACTGAGGAAAATGGGACGCAGTGATTGAGGGCAATGGGATGCAGTGACTGAGGACAATGGGATGCAGTGACTGAGGACAATGTGATGCAGTGACTGAGGGCAATGGGTTGCAGTGACTGAGGACAATGGGATGCAGTGACTGCGTGAAATGGGTTGCAGTGACTGGGAATTGGCACGCAGTGACTATGGGAAATGGGACGCAGTGACTGAGTGAAATGTGACGCAGTGACTGATGGAAAGGAGATGCAGTGTCTCTGTGAAATGGGATGCAGTGACTGAGTGAAATGGGATGCAGTGGCTGTGTGAAATGGGATGCAGTGGCTGTGTGAACTGGGATGCAGTGACTGTGTGAATAGGGATGCAGTGACTGAGGGAAAGGAGATGCAGTGACTGATGGAAATCAGATGCAGTGTCTGAGGGAAATGGGATGCAGTGTCTGAGGGAAATGGGATGCTGTGACTTAGCGTACTGGGATGCAGTGACTGAGGGTAATGGGATGTAGTGACTGATGGTACTGGGATGCAGTGACTGAGGTGAAATGGGCTGCAGAGACTGAGTGAAATGACATGCAGTGATTGAGGAACGGAGATGCAGTGACTGTTGGAAATGGGATGCAGTGACTGAGGGAAATGGGATTCAGTGACTAAGTGAAATGGGACGCAGTGACTGATGGAAAGGTGATGCAGTGACTGAGGGTAATGGGTTGCAGTGACTGAGGGAAATGGGATGCAGTGACTGATGGAAAGGTGATGCAGTGACTGAGGGTAATGGGTTGCAGTGACTGAGTGAGATGGGATGCAGTGACTGAGTGAAGTGGGATGCAGTGACTGAGGACAATGGGATGCAGTGACTGAGGATAATGGGATGCATTGACTGAGGGAAATGGGATGCAGTGACTGATGGAAAGGTGATGCAGTGACTGAGGGTAATGGGTTGCAGTCACTGAGTGAAATGGGATGCTGTGACACTGTGGAATGGGATGCTGTGACACTGTGGAATGTGACGCATTGACTGAGGGAAAGGAGATGCAGTGAATGTGGGAAATGGGATGCTCTGACTGAGGGTAATGTGATGCAGTGACTGAGGGTAATGTGATGCAGTGACTGAGGGTAACGCGATGCAGTGACTGTGGTTAATGGGATGCAGTGAATGAGGGATAGGAGATGCGGTGACTGTGGGAAATGGGATGCAATGACTGAAGGAAATGGGATGCAGTGACTGATGGAAATCAGATGCAGTGTCTGAGGGAAATGGGATGCAGTGTCTGAGGGAAATGGGATGCTGTGACTGAGCGTACTGGGATGCAGTGACTGAGGGTAATGGGATGTCGTGACTGATGGTACTGGGATGCAGTGACTGAGGTGAAATGGGCTGCAGAGACTGAGTGAAATGACATGCAGTGATTGAGGAACGGAGATGCAGTGACTGTGGGAAATGGGATGCAGTGACTGAGGAAAATGGGATGCAGTGATTGAGGGAAATGGGATGCAGTGATTGATGGAACTGCGACGCAGTGACTAAGTGAAATGGGACGCAGTGACTGATGGAAAGGT
The DNA here is from genome assembly GCF_030684315.1 of Stegostoma tigrinum. NCBI lineage: Eukaryota > Metazoa > Chordata > Chondrichthyes > Orectolobiformes > Stegostomatidae > Stegostoma > Stegostoma tigrinum. The sequence continues at coordinate 81,392,449 of NC_081365.1, forward strand.
GATGCAGTGACTGAGGGTAATGGGTTGCAGTCACTGAGTGAAATGGGATGCTCTGACACTGTGGAATGGGATGCAGAGACTCAGTGGAATGTGACGCATTGACTGAGGGAAAGGAGATGCAGTGAATTTGGGAAATGGGATGCTCTGACTGAGGGTAATGTGATGCAGTGAATGAGGGATAGGAGATGCAGTGACTGTGGGAAATGGGATGCAGTGACTGATGGAAATCAGATGCAGTGACTGATGGAAATCAGATGCAGGGACTGATGGAAATCAGATGCAGTGTCTGAGGGAAATGGGATGCTGTGACTGAGCGTACTGGGATGCAGTGACTGAGGGTAATGAGATAGAGTGACTGATGGTACTGGGATGCAGTGACTGAGGTGAAATGGGCTGCAGAGACTGAGTGAAATGACATGCAGTGATTGAGGAACGGAGATGCAGTGACTGTGGGAAATGGGATGCAGTGACTGATTGAAATGGGATGCAGTGACTGAGTGAACTGTGATTCAGTCACTGAGTGAACTGTGATTCAGTCATTGAGTGAACTGTGATGCAGTCGCTGAGTAGAATGGGATGCAGTGACTGAGGGACATGGGATGCAGTGACTGAGGGACATGGGATGCAGTGACTGAGGGACATGGGATGCAGTGACTGAGGGAAATGGGATGCAGTGACTGTGTGAAATGGGTTGCAGTGAATGAGGGACATGGGATGCAGTGAATGAGGGACGTGGGATGCAGTGACTGAGGGAAATGGGACGCAGTGACTGATGGAAAGGAGATGCAATGACTCTGTGAAAAGGGATGCACTGACTGAGTGAAATGGGATTGCCGTGACTGTGGAAAGGAGATGCAGTGACTGAGGAAATGGGACGCGGTGACGGATGGAAATGGCATGTTCTGACTGAGTGTAAAGTGAAACATTGAGTGAAATGGGATGCAGTGGCTGTGTGAAATGGGATGCAGTGACTGTGTGAAATGGGATGCAGTGACTGAGGGACGTGGGATACAGTGAATGAGGGACGTGGGATGCACTGACTGAGGGACATGGGATGCACTGACTGAGGGACATGGGATGCACTGACTGAGGGAAATGGGATGTAGTGACTGAGTGAAATGGGATGCAGTGACTGAGGGACGTGGGATGCAGTGCCTGAGGGAAATGAGATGCCGAGACTGAGTGAACTGGGATGCAGTGACTTATGGAAACGGTATGCGGTGACTGAGGGTAATGGGATGCGGTGACTGAGGGTAATGGGATGGAGTGACTGAGGGTAATGGGATGCAGTGACTGAGGGTAATGGGATGCAGTGACTGAGGGTAATAGGATGCAGTGACTGAGTTAAATGGGATGCAGTAGCTGAGGGTAATGGGATGCAGTGACTGAGTGAAATGGGATGCATTGACTGAGTGAAATGAGATGCAGTGACTGAGTGAAATGGGATGCAGTGACACACGGACATGGGATGCAGTGACACATGGACATGGGATGCAGTGACACACGGACATGGGATGCAGTGACACACGGACATGGGATGCAGTGACTGAGGGAATTGGGATGCAGTGATTGATGGAAATTGGATGCAGTGACTGAGGGAAATGGGATGCAGTGACTGAGGGAAATGGGATGCAGTGACAGAGTGAAATGAGATGCAGTGACACAGGGACATGGGATGCAGTGACTGAGGGGATTGGGATGCAGTGACTGAGTGAAATGGGATGCAGTGGCTGAGTGAAATGCAATGCAGTGACTGAGTAAAATACGATGCAGTGACTGAGTGAAATGTGATGCATTGACTGCTTGAAATGGGCTGCTCTGACTGTGGCGAAGGAGGTGCAGTGACTGAGTGAAATGGGATTCAGTGACTGAGGTAATGGGAAGGAGTGACTGAGTTCATGGGGGTGCAATGCCCGAGCGGACGTGGGGTGCAGTGAGTGAGGGAAATGGGATACCGTGCCTGAGCGAAATGGGACGCACTGACTGAGTGAAATGGGATGCAGTGACTGAGGGACATGGGATGCATTGACTGAGGGAAATGGGATGCAGTGGCTGAGGGAAATGGGATGCAGTGACTGAGTGAAATGAGATGCAGCGACTGAAGGAAATGGGATGCAGTGACTGAGGGACATGGGATGCAGTGACTGAGGGACATGGGATGCATTGACTGAGTGAAATGCGATGCAGAGACTGAGGGAAAGGAGACGCTGTGATTCTGGGAAATGGGAAGCAGTGAGTGTGGGAAATTGAATGCAGCGCCTATGAGATACGGGAAACAGTGACTGATGGAAATGGAATGCAGTGACTATGGTGAAGGAGATCCAGTGACTGAGTGAAATGGGATGCAGTGACTGAGTAAAATGTGATGCAGTGACTGAGTGAAATGTGATGCAGTGACAGAGTGAAATGGGATGAAGTGACTGAGTGAAATGGGATGCAGTGACTGATGGAAATCAGATGCAGTGACTGATGGAAATCAGATGCAGGGACTGATGGAAATCAGATGCAGTGTCTGAGGGAAATGGGATGCTGTGACTGAGCGTACTGGGATGCAGTGACTGAGGGTAATGAGATAGAGTGACTGATGGTACTGGGATGCAGTGACTGAGGTGAAATGGGCTGCAGAGACTGAGTGAAATGACATGCAGTGATTGAGGAACGGAGATGCAGTGACTGTGGGAAATGGGATGCAGTGACTGATTGAAATGGGATGCAGTGACTGAGTGAACTGTGATTCAGTCACTGAGTGAACTGTGATTCAGTCATTGAGTGAACTGTGATGCAGTCGCTGAGTAGAATGGGATGCAGTGACTGAGGGACATGGGATGCAGTGACTGAGGGAAATGGGATGCAGTGACTGTGTGAAATGGGTTGCAGTGAATGAGGGACATGGGATGCAGTGAATGAGGGACGTGGGATGCAGTGACTGAGGGAAATGGGACGCAGTGACTGATGGAAAGGAGATGCAGTGACTCTGTGAAAAGGGATGCACTGACTGAGTGAAATGGGATTGCCGTGACTGTGGAAAGGAGATGCAGTGACTGAGGAAATGGGACGCGGTGACGGATGGAAATGGCATGTTCTGACTGAGTGTAAAGTGAAACATTGAGTGAAATGGGATGCAGTGGCTGTGTGAAATGGGATGCAGTGACTGAGTGAAATGCGATGCCGAGACTGAGGGAAATGGGATGCAGTGACTGTGTGAAATGGGATGCAGTGACTGAGGGACGTGGGATACAGTGAATGAGGGACGTGGGATGCACTGACTGAGGGACATGGGATGCACTGACTGAGGGACATGGGATGCACTGACTGAGGGAAATGGGATGTAGTGACTGAGTGAAATGGGATGCAGTGACTGAGGGACGTGGGATGCAGTGCCTGAGGGAAATGAGATGCCGAGACTGAGTGAACTGGGATGCAGTGACTTATGGAAACGGTATGCGGTGACTGAGGGTAATGGGATGCGGTGACTGAGGGTAATGGGATGGAGTGACTGAGGGTAATGGGATGCAGTGACTGAGGGGAATGGGATGCAGTGACTGAGGGTAATGGGATGCAGTGACTGAGGGTAATGGGATGCAGTGACTGAGTGAAATGGGATGCAGTAGCTGAGGGTAATGGGATGCAGTGACTGAGTGAAATGGGATGCATTGACTGAGTGAAATGAGATGCAGTGACTGAGTGAAATGGGATGCAGTGACACACGGACATGGGATGCAGTGACACATGGACATGGGATGCAGTGACACACGGACATGGGATGCAGTGACACACGGACATGGGATGCAGTGACTGAGGGAATTGGGATGCAGTGATTGATGGAAATTGGATGCAGTGACTGAGGGAAATGGGATGCAGTGACTGAGGGAAATGGGATGCAGTGACAGAGTGAAATGAGATGCAGTGACACAGGGACATGGGATGCAGTGACTGAGGGAATTGGGATGCAGTGACTGAGTGAAATGGGATGCAGTGGCTGAGTGAAATGCAATGCAGTGACTGAGTAAAATACGATGCAGTGACTGAGTGAAATGTGATGCATTGACTGCTTGAAATGGGCTGCTCTGACTGTGGCGAAGGAGGTGCAGTGACTGAGTGAAATGGGATTCAGTGACTGAGGTAATGGGAAGGAGTGACTGAGTTCATGGGGGTGCAATGCCCGAGCGGACGTGGGGTGCAGTGAGTGAGGGAAATGGGATACCGTGCCTGAGCGAAATGGGCCGCACTGACTGAGTGAAATGGGATGCAGTGACTGAGGGACATGGGATGCATTGACTGAGGGAAATGGGATGCAGTGGCTGAGGGAAATGGGATGCAGTGACTGAGTGAAATGAGATGCAGCGACTGAAGGAAATGGGATGCAGTGACTGAGGGACATGGGATGCAGTGACTGAGGGACATGGGATGCATTGACTGAGTGAAATGCGATGCAGAGACTGAGGGAAAGGAGACGCTGTGATTCTGGGAAATGGGAAGCAGTGAGTGTGGGAAATTGAATGCAGCGCCTATGAGATACGGGAAACAGTGACTGATGGAAATGGAATGCAGTGACTATGGTGAAGGAGATCCAGTGACTGAGTGAAATGGGATGCAGTGACTGAGTAAAATGTGATGCAGTGACTGAGTGAAATGTGATGCAGTGACTGAGTGAAATGGGATGAAGTGACTGAGTGAAATGGGATGCAGTGACTGAGTGAAATGTGTTGCAGTCACTGAGTGAAATGGGATGCAGTGACTGAGTGAAATGTGTTGCAGTGACTGAGTGAAATGTGTTGCAGTCACTGAGTGAAATGGGACGCATCACTGAGTGAAATGGTCTGCAGTGACTGACGGAAATGGGATGCAGTGACTGAGTGAGATGAGATGCAGTGACACACGGACATGGGATGCAGTGACTGAGTGAAATGGGATGCAGTGGCTGAGTGAAATGCGATGCAGTGACTGAGTGAAATGCGATGCTCTGACTGAGTGAAATGGGATCCATTGACTGAGTGAAATGAGATGCATTGTTTGACGGAAATGAGACGCAGTGACTGAGGGAAATTGGATTCAGTGACTGAGGGAAATGGGATGCAGTGACCAAGGGAAATGAGATGCAGTGACTGAGCGAAATGGGATGCAGTATTTGTGGGAAGTAGGATGCAATCACTGATTGAAATGAGATGCAGAGTCTGAGGGAAGGGAGATGCTGTGTCTATGGGAAATGGGATACAGTGAGTGTCGGAAATTGAATGCAGCGTCTGTGAGATACGGGAACCAGTGACTAATGGAAATGGGATGCAGTGACTTAGTGAGATGGGATGCAGTGTCAGAGTGAAATGGGATGCAGTGTCTGATTGAAATGGGATGCAGTTAATGAGTGAAATGAGATGCAGTGACTGATGGAAATTGAATGCAGTGACAGAGTGACATCAGCTGCAGTGCCTGATGGAAATGGGATGCAGTTACTGTGGGACATGGGATGCAGTGACTGAGGTCCTGGGAAGGAGTGACTGAGTTAATAGGGATGCAGTGCCCGAGCGGGCTTGGAGTACAGTGACTGAGGGAAATGGGATACAGTGGCTGAGAGAAATGGGATGCAGTGACTGATCGAAATGGGATGCGGTGACTGACAGTAATTGAATGGAGTGACGGACGGTAATGGGATGCAGTGACTGAGGGAAACGGGACGCAGTGTCAGAGTGAAATGGCCTGCAGTGATTGAGTGATTTGGGATGCAGTGTCTGAGGGAAATGGGATGCAGTGACTGAGCGTACTGTGATGCAGTGACTGAGGGTAATGGGATGTAGTGACTGATGGTAATGGGATGCAGTGACTGAGGGAACTGGCCTGCAGTGACTGAGTGAAATGGGATGCAATGACTGAGGAAAGGAGATGCAGTGACTGTGGGAAATGGGAAGCGGTGACTGAGTGGAATGTGAAGCATTGAATGAGTGAAATGAGATGCAGTGACTGTTTGAAATGGGATGCAGTGGCTGTGTGAACTGGGATGCGGTGACTGTGTGAACTGGGATGCAGTGGCTGAGTGAAATGCGATACAGTGACTCAGGTACTGGGAAGGAGTGACTGAGTTAATAGGGATGCAGTGCCCGAGCGGGCTTGGGGGGCAGTGACTGAGTGAAATGGGATGCAGTGACCTAAGGAAAGGAAATGCAGTGTCTGTGGGAAACGGGATGCTGTGACTGAGGGAAATGGGATGCAGTGACTGACGGAAATGGGATGCAGTGACTGAGCGAAATGGGATGCAGTATTTGTGGGAAGTAGGATGCAATCACTGATTGAAATGAGATGCAGAGTCTGAGGGAAGGGAGATGCTGTGTCTATGGGAAATGGGATACAGTGAGTGTCGGAAATTGAATGCAGCGTCTGTGAGATACGGGAACCAATGACGAATGGAAATGGGATGCAGTGACTTAGTGAGATGGGATGCAGTGTCAGAGTGAAATGGGATGCAGTGTCTGATTGAAATGGGATGCAGTTAATGAGTGAAATGAGATGCAGTGACTGATGGAAATTGAATGCAGTGACAGAGTGACATCAGCTGCAGTGCCTGATGGAAATGGGATGCAGTTACTGTTGGACATGGGATGCAGTGACTGAGGTCCTGGGAAGGAGTGACTGAGTTAATAGGGATGCTGTGCCCGAGCGGGCTTGGAGTACAGTGACTGAGGGAAATGGGATACAGTGGCTGAGAGAAATGGGATGCAGTGACTGATCGAAATGGGATGCGGTGACTGACAGTAATTGAATGGAGTGACGGACGGTAATGGGATGCAGTGACTGAGGGAAACGGGACGCAGTGTCGGAGTGAAATGGCCTGCAGTGATTGAGTGATTTGGGATGCAGTGACTGAGGGAAATGGAATGCAGTGGCTGAGTGAAGTGGGATGCACTTTCTCTTTGAAATGGGATGCAGTGACTGTTGGAAATGGATTGCAGTGACTGTTGGCAATGGGATGCAGTGACTGTTGGAAATGGGATGCAGTGACTGTGGGAAATGGGATGCAGTGACTGTTGGAAATGGATTGCAGTGACTGTTGGCAATGGGATGCAGTCACTGTTGGCAATGGGATGCAGTCACTGTTGGCAATGGGATGCAGTCACTGTTAGAAATGGAATGCAGTCACTGTTGGAAATGGGATGCAGTGACTGTGGGAAATGGGATGCAGTGACTGAGGGAAAGGAGATGCAGTGACTGTGGGAAATGGCATACTGTGACTCAGGGTAATGGGATGTAGTGACTGAGGGGAATGGGATGCAGTGACTGAGTGAAATGGGATACTGTGACTGACGAAAGGAGATGCAGTGACTATGGGAAATGGGATGCAGTGACTGAGTGAAATGGGATGCAGTGACTGATGTAAATGGGATGCAGTGTCTGAGGGAAATGGGATGCTGTGACTGAGCGTACTGTGATGCAGTGACTGAGCGTACTGTGATGCAGTGACTGAGGGTAATGGGATGTAGTGACTGATGGTAATGGGATGCAGTGACTGAGGGAAATGGCCTGCAGTGACTGAGTGAAATGGGATGCAATGACTGAGGAAAGGAGATGCAGTGACTGTGGGAAATGGGAAGCGGTGACTGAGTGGAATGTGAAGCATTGAATGAGTGAAATGAGATGCAGTGACTGTTTGAAATGGGATGCAGTGGCTGTGCGAACTGGGATGTGGTGACTGTGTGAACTGGGATGCGGTGACTGTGTGAACTGGGATGCGGTGGCTGAGTGAAATGCGATACAGTGACTCAGGTACTGGGAAGGAGTGACTGAGTTAATAGGGATGCAGTCCCCGAGCGGGCTTGGGGTGCAGTGACTGAGTGAAATGGGATGCAGTGACTGAGGGAAATGGCCTGCAGTGACTGAGTGAAATGGGATGCAATGACTGAGGGAAATGGGATGCAGTGACTGAGGGAAATGGGATGCAGTGACCGAATGAAATGAGATGCAGTGACTGAGCGAAATGGGATGCACTATTTTTTGGGAAGTAGGATGCAATCACTGATTGAAATGAGATGCAGAGACTGTGGAGGAGATGCTGTGTCTATGGGAAATGGGATACAGTGAGTGTCGGAAATTGAATGCAGCGTCTGTGAGATACGGGAACCAGTGACAAATGGAAATGGGATGCAGTGACTGTGGTGAAGGAGATGCAGTGATGGAGTGAATTGGGATGCAGTGACTGAGTGAATTGGGATGCAGTGACTGAGTGAAATGTGATGCAGTGACTGAGTGCAATGTGATGCAGTGACTGAGTGAAATGCGATGCAGTGACTGAGTGAAATGGGATGCAGTGACTGCGTGAAATGCGATGCAGTGACTGAGTGAAATGGGATGAAGTGACTGAGTGAAATGGGATGAAGTGACTGTGTGAAATGGGACGCAGTGACTCAGTGAAATGTGATTCAGTCACTGAGTGAAATGTGATTCCGTCACTGAGTGAAATATGATGCACTCACTGAGTGTACTGTGATTCAGTCACTGAGTGAACTGGGATTCAGTCACTGAGTGAACTGTAATTCAGTCACCTAGTGAAATAGGATGCAGTGGCTGAGTGAAATGGGATGCAGTGACTGAGTGAAATGAGATGCAGTGACTGAGTGAAATGAGATGCAGTGACTGAGTGAAATGGGATGCAGTGACTGAGTGAAATGGGATGCAGTGACACACGGACATGGGATGCAGTGACTGAGGGAATTGGGATGCAGTGACTTCGTGAAATGGGATGCAGTGACTGAGTGAAATGCGATGCAGTGACTGCTTGAAATGGGATGCATCACTGAGTGCAATGGGATACAGTGACTGGGTGAAATGGGATGCAGTGACTGAGGGAAATGGGATGCAGTGACTGAGGGAAATGGGATGCAGTGACTGAGTGAAATGAGATGCAGTGACACACGGACATGGGATGCAGTGTCTGAGGGAATTGGGATTCAGTGACTGAGTGAAATGGGATGCAGTGACTGAGGGAAATGGGATGCAGTAACTGAGTGAAATGAGATGCAGTGACACACGGACATGGGATCAGTGACTGAGGGAATTGGGATGCAGTGACTTCGTGAAATGCGATGCAGTGACTGCGTGAAATGCGATGCAGTGACTGCATGAATTGCGATGCAGTGACTGCGTGAAATGGGATGCAGTGACTGCGTAAAATGGGACGCAGTGACTCAGTGAAATGTGATTCAGTCAGTGAGTGAAATGTGATTGCGTCACTGAGTGAAATATGATGCACTCACTGAGTGAACTGGGATTCAGTCACTGAGTGAACTGTGATTCAGTCACTGAGTGAAATAGGATGCAGTGGCTGAGTGAAATGGGATGCAGTGACTGAGTGAAATGAGACTGAGTGAAATGAGATGCAGTGACTGAGTGAAATGCGATGCAGTGACTGAGGTACTGGGAAGGAGTGACTGAGTTAATAGGGATGCAGTGGCTGAGTGAAATGGGATGCAGTGACTGAGTGAAATGAGACTGAGTGAAATGGGATGCAGTGACTGTGGGAAATGGGATGCAGTGACTGTTGGAAATGGATTGCAGTGACTGATGGCAATGGGATGCATTCACTGTTGGCAATGGGATGCAGTCACTGTTAGAAATGGAATGCAGTCACTGTTGGAAATGGGATGCAGTGACTGTGGGAAATGGGATGCAGTGACTGAGGGAAAGGAGATGCAGTGACTGTGGGAAATGGCATACTGTGACTCAGGGTAATGGGATGTAGTGACTGAGGGGAATGGGATGCAGTGACTGAGTGAAATGGGATACTGTGACTGACGAAAGGAGATGCAGTAACTATGGGAAATGGGATGCAGTGACTGAGTGAAATGGGATGCAGTGACTGATGTAAATGGGATGCAGTGTCTGAGGGAAATGGGATGCTGTGACTGAGCGTACTGTGATGCAGTGACTGAGGGTAATGGGATGTAGTGACTGATGGTAATGGGATGCAGTGACTGAGGGAAATGGCCTGCAGTGACTGAGTGAAATGGGATGCAATGACTGAGGAAAGGAGATGCAGTGACTGTGGGAAATGGGAAGCGGTGACTGAGTGGAATGTGAAGCATTGAATGAGTGAAATGAGATGCAGTGACTGTTTGAAATGGGATGCAGTGGCTGTGCGAACTGGGATGTGGTGACTGTGTGAACTGGGATGCGGTGGCTGAGTGAAATGCGATACAGTGACTCAGGTACTGGGAAGGAGTGACTGAGTTAATAGGGATGCAGTGCCCGAGCGGGCTTGGGGTGCAGTGACTGAGTGAAATGGGATGCAGTGACTGAGGGAAATGGCCTGCAGTGACTGAGTGAAATGGGATGCAATGACTGAGGGAAATGGGATGCAGTGACTGAGGGAAATGGGATGCAGTGACCGAATGAAATGAGATGCAGTGACTGAGCGAAATGGGATGCACTATTTTTTGGGAAGTAGGATGCAATCACTGATTGAAATGAGATGCAGAGACTGTGGAGGAGATGCTGTGTCTATGGGAAATGGGATACAGTGAGTGTCGGAAATTGAATGCAGCGTCTGTGAGATACGGGAACCAGTGACAAATGGAAATGGGATGCAGTGACTGTGGTGAAGGAGATGCAGTGATGGAGTGAATTGGGATGCAGTGACTGAGTGAAATGCGATGCAGTGACTGAGTGAAATGGGATGCAGTGACTGCGTGAAATGCGATGCAGTGACTGCGTGAAATGGGATGCAGTGACTGCGTGAAATGGGACGCAGTGACTCAGTGAAATGTGATTCAGTCACTGAGTGAAATGTGATTCCGTCACTGAGTGAAATATGATGCACTCACTGAGTGTACTGTGATTCAGTCACTGAGTGAACTGGGATTCAGTCACTGAGTGAACTGGGATTCAGTCACTGAGTGAACTGGGATTCAGTCACTGAGTGAACTGTAATTCAGTCACCTCGTGAAATAGGATGCAGTGGCTGAGTGAAATGGGATGCAGTGACTGAGTGAAATGAGATGCAGTGACTGAGTGAAATGAGATGCAGTGACTGAGTGAAATGAGATGCAGTGACTGAGTGAAATGGGATGCAGTGACTGAGTGAAATGGGATGCAGTGACACACGGACATGGGATGCAGTGACTGAGGGAATTGGGATGCAGTGACTTTGTGAAATGGGATGCAGTGACTGAGTGAAATGCGATGCAGTGACTGCTTGAAATGGGATGCATCACTGAGTGCAATGGGATACAGTGACTGGGTGAAATGGGATGCAGTGACTGAGGGAAATGGGATGCAGTGACTGAGGGAAATGGGATGCAGTGACTGAGGGAAATGGGATGCAGTGACTGAGGGAAATGAGATGCAGTGACACACGGACATGGGATGCAGTGACTGAGGGAATTGGGATTCAGTGACTGAGTGAAATGGGATGCAGTGACTGAGGGAAATGGGATGCAGTAACTGAGTGAAATGAGATGCAGTGACACACGGACGTGGGATCAGTGACTGAGGGAATTGGGATGCAGTGACTTCGTGAAATGGGATGCAGTGACTGAGTGAAATGCGATGCAGTGACTGCTTGAAATGGGATGCATCACTGAGTGCAATGGGATACAGTGACTGGGTGAAATGGGATGCAGTGACTGAGGGAAATGGGATGCAGTGACTGAGGGAAATGGGATGCAGTGACTGAGTGAAATGAGATGCAGTGACACACGGACATGGGATGCAGTGACTGAGGGAATTGGGATTCAGTGACTGAGTGAAATGGGATGCAGTGACTGAGGGAAATGGGATGCAGTGACTGAGTGAAATGAGATGCAGTGACACACGGACATGGGATGCAGTGACTGAGGGAATTGGGATGCAGTGACTGAGGGAAATGGGATGCAGTGGCTGAGTGAAATGCAATGCAGTGACTGAGTAAAATACGATGCAGTGACTGAGTGAAATGTGATGCATTGACTGCTTGAAATGGGATGCTCTGACTGTGGCGAAGGAGATGCAGTGACTGAGTGAAATGGGATGCAGTGACTGAGTGAAATGGGATGCAGTGACAGAGTGACATGAGCTGCAGTATCTGACGGAAGTGTGATGCAGTACCTGAGGGAAATGGGATTCAGTGACTGAGGTATTGGGAAGGAGTGACTGAGTTCATGGGGGTGCAATGCCCGAGCGGACTTAGGGTGCAGTGAGTGAGGGAAATGGGATACCGTGCCTGAGCGAAATGGGACGCACTGACTGAGTGAAATGGGATGCAGTGACTGAGGGACATGGGATGCAGTGACTGAGGGAAATGGGATGCAGTGACTGAGGGAAATGGGATGCAGTGACTGAGGGACATGGGATGCATTGACTGAGTGAAATGCGATGCAGAGACTGAGGGAAAGGAGACGCTGTGATTCTGGGAAATGGGATGCAGTGAGTGTGGGAAATTGAATGCAGCGCCTGTGAGATACGGGAAACAGTGACTGATGGAAATGGAATGCAGTGACTATGGTGAAGGAGATCCAGTGACTGAGTGAAATGGGATGCAGTGACTGAATAAAATGTGATGCAGTGACTGAGTGAAATGGGATGCAGTGACTGAGTGAAATGGGATGCAGTGACTGAGTGAAATGGGATGCAGTCACTGAGTGAAATGTGTTGCAGTGACTGAGTGAAATGTGTTGCAGTCACTGAGTGAAATGGGACGCATCACTGAGTGAAATGGGATGCAGTGACTGACGGAAATGCGATGCAGTGGCTGAGTGAAATGCGATGCAGTGGCTGAGTGAAATGCGATGCAGTGACTGAGTGAAATGCGATGCACTGACTGAGTGAAATGGGATCCATTGACTGAGTGAAATGAGATGCATTGTTTGACGGAAATGAGACGCAGTGACTGAGGGAAATGGGATGCAGTGACTGAGGGAAATGGGATGCAGTGACTGAGGGAAATGGGATGCAGTGACCAAGTGAAATGAGATGCAGTGACTGAGCGAAATGGGATGCAGTATTTGTGGGAAGTAGGATGCAATCACTGATTGAAATGAGATGCAGAGTCTGCGGGAAGGGAGATGCTGTGTCTATGGGAAATGGGATACTGTGAGTGTCGGAAATTGAATGCAGCGTCTGTGAGATACGGGAACCAGTGACTAATGGAAATGTGTTGCAGTGACTGAGTGAAATGTGTTGCAGTCACTGAGTGAAATGGGACGCATCACTGAGTGAAATGGTCTGCAGTGACTGACGGAAATGGGATGCAGTGACTGAGTGAGATGAGATGCAGTGACACACGGACATGGGATGCAGTGACTGAGTGAAATGGGATGCAGTGGCTGAGTGAAATGCGATGCAGTGACTGAGTGAAATGCGATGCATTGTTTGACGGAAATGAGACGCAGTGACTGAGGGAAATTGGATTCAGTGACTGAGGGAAATGGGATGCAGTGACCAAGGGAAATGAGATGCAGTGACTGAGCGAAATGGGATGCAGTATTTGTGGGAAGTAGGATGCAATCACTGATTGAAATGAGATGCAGAGTCTGAGGGAAGGGAGATGCTGTGTCTATGGGAAATGGGATACAGTGAGTGTCGGAAATTGAATGCAGCGTCTGTGAGATACGGGAACCAGTGACTAATGGAAATGGGATGCAGTGACTTAGTGAGATGGCATGCAGTGTCAGAGTGAAATGGGATGCAGTGTCTGATTGAAATGGGATGCAGTTAATGAGTGAAATGAGATGCAGTGACTGATGGAAATTGAATGCAGTGACAGAGTGACATCAGCTGCAGTGCCTGATGGAAATGGGATGCAGTGACCAAGGGAAATGAGATGCAGTGACTGAGTGAAATGGGATGAAGTGACTGAGTGAAATGGGATGAAGTGACTGTGTGAAATGGGACGCAGTGACTCAGTGAAATGTGATTCAGTCACTGAGTGAAATGTGATTCCGTCACTGAGTGAAATATGATGCACTCACTGAGTGTACTGTGATTCAGTCACTGAGTGAACTGGGATTCAGTCACTGAGTGAACTGTAATTCAGTCACCTAGTGAAATAGGATGCAGTGGCTGAGTGAAATGGGATGCAGTGACTGAGTGAAATGAGATGCAGTGACTGAGTGAAATGAGATGCAGTGACTGAGTGAAATGGGATGCAGTGACTGAGTGAAATGGGATGCAGTGACACACGGACATGGGATGCAGTGACTGAGGGAATTGGGATGCAGTGACTTCGTGAAATGGGATGCAGTGACTGAGTGAAATGCGATGCAGTGACTGCTTGAAATGGGATGCATCACTGAGTGCAATGGGATACAGTGACTGGGTGAAATGGGATGCAGTGACTGAGGGAAATGGGATGCAGTGACTGAGGGAAATGGGATGCAGTGACTGAGTGAAATGAGATGCAGTGACACACGGACATGGGATGCAGTGTCTGAGGGAATTGGGATTCAGTGACTGAGTGAAATGGGATGCAGTGACTGAGGGAAATGGGATGCAGTAACTGAGTGAAATGAGATGCAGTGACACACGGACATGGGATCAGTGACTGAGGGAATTGGGATGCAGTGACTTCGTGAAATGCGATGCAGTGACTGCGTGAAATGCGATGCAGTGACTGCATGAATTGCGATGCAGTGACTGCGTGAAATGGGATGCAGTGACTGCGTAAAATGGGACGCAGTGACTCAGTGAAATGTGATTCAGTCAGTGAGTGAAATGTGATTGCGTCACTGAGTGAAATATGATGCACTCACTGAGTGAACTGGGATTCAGTCACTGAGTGAACTGTGATTCAGTCACTGAGTGAAATAGGATGCAGTGGCTGAGTGAAATGGGATGCAGTGACTGAGTGAAATGAGACTGAGTGAAATGAGATGCAGTGACTGAGTGAAATGCGATGCAGTGACTGAGGTACTGGGAAGGAGTGACTGAGTTAATAGGGATGCAGTGGCTGAGTGAAATGGGATGCAGTGACTGAGTGAAATGAGACTGAGTGAAATGGGATGCAGTGACTGTGGGAAATGGGATGCAGTGACTGTTGGAAATGGATTGCAGTGACTGATGGCAATGGGATGCATTCACTGTTGGCAATGGGATGCAGTCACTGTTAGAAATGGAATGCAGTCACTGTTGGAAATGGGATGCAGTGACTGTGGGAAATGGGATGCAGTGACTGAGGGAAAGGAGATGCAGTGACTGTGGGAAATGGCATACTGTGACTCAGGGTAATGGGATGTAGTGACTGAGGGGAATGGGATGCAGTGACTGAGTGAAATGGGATACTGTGACTGACGAAAGGAGATGCAGTAACTATGGGAAATGGGATGCAGTGACTGAGTGAAATGGGATGCAGTGACTGATGTAAATGGGATGCAGTGTCTGAGGGAAATGGGATGCTGTGACTGAGCGTACTGTGATGCAGTGACTGAGGGTAATGGGATGTAGTGACTGATGGTAATGGGATGCAGTGACTGAGGGAAATGGCCTGCAGTGACTGAGTGAAATGGGATGCAATGACTGAGGAAAGGAGATGCAGTGACTGTGGGAAATGGGAAGCGGTGACTGAGTGGAATGTGAAGCATTGAATGAGTGAAATGAGATGCAGTGACTGTTTGAAATGGGATGCAGTGGCTGTGCGAACTGGGATGTGGTGACTGTGTGAACTGGGATGCGGTGGCTGAGTGAAATGCGATACAGTGACTCAGGTACTGGGAAGGAGTGACTGAGTTAATAGGGATGCAGTGCCCGAGCGGGCTTGGGGTGCAGTGACTGAGTGAAATGGGATGCAGTGACTGAGGGAAATGGCCTGCAGTGACTGAGTGAAATGGGATGCAATGACTGAGGGAAATGGGATGCAGTGACTGAGGGAAATGGGATGCAGTGACCGAATGAAATGAGATGCAGTGACTGAGCGAAATGGGATGCACTATTTTTTGGGAAGTAGGATGCAATCACTGATTGAAATGAGATGCAGAGACTGTGGAGGAGATGCTGTGTCTATGGGAAATGGGATACAGTGAGTGTCGGAAATTGAATGCAGCGTCTGTGAGATACGGGAACCAGTGACAAATGGAAATGGGATGCAGTGACTGTGGTGAAGGAGATGCAGTGATGGAGTGAATTGGGATGCAGTGACTGAGTGAAATGCGATGCAGTGACTGAGTGAAATGGGATGCAGTGACTGCGTGAAATGCGATGCAGTGACTGCGTGAAATGGGATGCAGTGACTGCGTGAAATGGGACGCAGTGACTCAGTGAAATGTGATTCAGTCACTGAGTGAAATGTGATTCCGTCACTGAGTGAAATATGATGCACTCACTGAGTGTACTGTGATTCAGTCACTGAGTGAACTGGGATTCAGTCACTGAGTGAACTGGGATTCAGTCACTGAGTGAACTGGGATTCAGTCACTGAGTGAACTGTAATTCAGTCACCTCGTGAAATAGGATGCAGTGGCTGAGTGAAATGGGATGCAGTGACTGAGTGAAATGAGATGCAGTGACTGAGTGAAATGAGATGCAGTGACTGAGTGAAATGAGATGCAGTGACTGAGTGAAATGGGATGCAGTGACTGAGTGAAATGGGATGCAGTGACACACGGACATGGGATGCAGTGACTGAGGGAATTGGGATGCAGTGACTTTGTGAAATGGGATGCAGTGACTGAGTGAAATGCGATGCAGTGACTGCTTGAAATGGGATGCATCACTGAGTGCAATGGGATACAGTGACTGGGTGAAATGGGATGCAGTGACTGAGGGAAATGGGATGCAGTGACTGAGGGAAATGGGATGCAGTGACTGAGGGAAATGGGATGCAGTGACTGAGGGAAATGAGATGCAGTGACACACGGACATGGGATGCAGTGACTGAGGGAATTGGGATTCAGTGACTGAGTGAAATGGGATGCAGTGACTGAGGGAAATGGGATGCAGTAACTGAGTGAAATGAGATGCAGTGACACACGGACGTGGGATCAGTGACTGAGGGAATTGGGATGCAGTGACTTCGTGAAATGGGATGCAGTGACTGAGTGAAATGCGATGCAGTGACTGCTTGAAATGGGATGCATCACTGAGTGCAATGGGATACAGTGACTGGGTGAAATGGGATGCAGTGACTGAGGGAAATGGGATGCAGTGACTGAGGGAAATGGGATGCAGTGACTGAGTGAAATGAGATGCAGTGACACACGGACATGGGATGCAGTGACTGAGGGAATTGGGATTCAGTGACTGAGTGAAATGGGATGCAGTGACTGAGGGAAATGGGATGCAGTGACTGAGTGAAATGAGATGCAGTGACACACGGACATGGGATGCAGTGACTGAGGGAATTGGGATGCAGTGACTGAGGGAAATGGGATGCAGTGGCTGAGTGAAATGCAATGCAGTGACTGAGTAAAATACGATGCAGTGACTGAGTGAAATGTGATGCATTGACTGCTTGAAATGGGATGCTCTGACTGTGGCGAAGGAGATGCAGTGACTGAGTGAAATGGGATGCAGTGACTGAGTGAAATGGGATGCAGTGACAGAGTGACATGAGCTGCAGTATCTGACGGAAGTGTGATGCAGTACCTGAGGGAAATGGGATTCAGTGACTGAGGTATTGGGAAGGAGTGACTGAGTTCATGGGGGTGCAATGCCCGAGCGGACTTAGGGTGCAGTGAGTGAGGGAAATGGGATACCGTGCCTGAGCGAAATGGGACGCACTGACTGAGTGAAATGGGATGCAGTGACTGAGGGACATGGGATGCATTGACTGAGGGAAATGGGATGCAGTGACTGAGGGAAATGGGATGCAGTGACTGAGGGACATGGGATGCATTGACTGAGTGAAATGCGATGCAGAGACTGAGGGAAAGGAGACGCTGTGATTCTGGGAAATGGGATGCAGTGAGTGTGGGAAATTGAATGCAGCGCCTGTGAGATACGGGAAACAGTGACTGATGGAAATGGAATGCAGTGACTATGGTGAAGGAGATCCAGTGACTGAGTGAAATGGGATGCAGTGACTGAATAAAATGTGATGCAGTGACTGAGTGAAATGGGATGCAGTGACTGAGTGAAATGGGATGCAGTGACTGAGTGAAATGGGATGCAGTCACTGAGTGAAATGTGTTGCAGTGACTGAGTGAAATGTGTTGCAGTCACTGAGTGAAATGGGACGCATCACTGAGTGAAATGGGATGCAGTGACTGACGGAAATGCGATGCAGTGACTGAGTGAAATGCGATGCAGTGGCTGAGTGAAATGCGATGCAGTGACTGAGTGAAATGCGATGCACTGACTGAGTGAAATGGGATCCATTGACTGAGTGAAATGAGATGCATTGTTTGACGGAAATGAGACGCAGTGACTGAGGGAAATGGGATGCAGTGACTGAGGGAAATGGGATGCAGTGACTGAGGGAAATGGGATGCAGTGACCAAGTGAAATGAGATGCAGTGACTGAGCGAAATGGGATGCAGTATTTGTGGGAAGTAGGATGCAATCACTGATTGAAATGAGATGCAGAGTCTGCGGGAAGGGAGATGCTGTGTCTATGGGAAATGGGATACTGTGAGTGTCGGAAATTGAATGCAGCGTCTGTGAGATACGGGAACCAGTGACTAATGGAAATGTGTTGCAGTGACTGAGTGAAATGTGTTGCAGTCACTGAGTGAAATGGGACGCATCACTGAGTGAAATGGTCTGCAGTGACTGACGGAAATGGGATGCAGTGACTGAGTGAGATGAGATGCAGTGACACACGGACATGGGATGCAGTGACTGAGTGAAATGGGATGCAGTGGCTGAGTGAAATGCGATGCAGTGACTGAGTGAAATGCGATGCTCTGACTGAGTGAAATGGGATCCATTGACTGAGTGAAATGAGATGCATTGTTTGACGGAAATGAGACGCAGTGACTGAGGGAAATTGGATTCAGTGACTGAGGGAAATGGGATGCAGTGACCAAGGGAAATGAGATGCAGTGACTGAGCGAAATGGGATGCAGTATTTGTGGGAAGTAGGATGCAATCACTGATTGAAATGAGATGCAGAGTCTGAGGGAAGGGAGATGCTGTGTCTATGGGAAATGGGATACAGTGAGTGTCGGAAATTGAATGCAGCGTCTGTGAGATACGGGAACCAGTGACTAATGGAAATGGGATGCAGTGACTTAGTGAGATGGGATGCAGTGTCAGAGTGAAATGGGATGCAGTGTCTGATTGAAATGGGATGCAGTTAATGAGTGAAATGAGATGCAGTGACTGATGGAAATTGAATGCAGTGACAGAGTGACATCAGCTGCAGTGCCTGATGGAAATGGGATGCAGTTACTGTGGGACATGGGATGCAGTGACTGAGGTCCTGGGAAGGAGTGACTGAGTTAATAGGGATGCAGTGCCCGAGCGGGCTTGGAGTACAGTGACTGAGGGAAATGGGATACAGTGGCTGAGAGAAATGGGATGCAGTGACTGATCGAAATGGGATGCGGTGACTGACAGTAATTGAATGGAGTGACGGACGGTAATGGGATGCAGTGACTGAGGGAAACGGGACGCAGTGTCAGAGTGAAATGGCCTGCAGTGATTGAGTGATTTGGGATGCAGTGTCTGAGGGAAATGGGATGCAGTGACTGAGCGTACTGTGATGCAGTGACTGAGGGTAATGGGATGTAGTGACTGATGGTAATGGGATGCAGTGACTGAGGGAACTGGCCTGCAGTGACTGAGTGAAATGGGATGCAATGACTGAGGAAAGGAGATGCAGTGACTGTGGGAAATGGGAAGCGGTGACTGAGTGGAATGTGAAGCATTGAATGAGTGAAATGAGATGCAGTGACTGTTTGAAATGGGATGCAGTGGCTGTGTGAACTGGGATGCGGTGACTGTGTGAACTGGGATGCAGTGGCTGAGTGAAATGCGATACAGTGACTCAGGTACTGGGAAGGAGTGACTGAGTTAATAGGGATGCAGTGCCCGAGCGGGCTTGGGGGGCAGTGACTGAGTGAAATGGGATGCAGTGACCTAAGGAAAGGAAATGCAGTGTCTGTGGGAAACGGGATGCTGTGACTGAGGGAAATGGGATGCAGTGACTGACGGAAATGGGATGCAGTGACTGAGCGAAATGGGATGCAGTGACTGAGCGAAATGGGATGCAGTATTTGTGGGAAGTAGGATGCAATCACTGATTGAAATGAGATGCAGAGTCTGAGGGAAGGGAGATGCTGTGTCTATGGGAAATGGGATACAGTGAGTGTCGGAAATTGAATGCAGCGTCTGTGAGATACGGGAACCAATGACGAATGGAAATGGGATGCAGTGACTTAGTGAGATGGGATGCAGTGTCAGAGTGAAATGGGATGCAGTGTCTGATTGAAATGGGATGCAGTTAATGAGTGAAATGAGATGCAGTGACTGATGGAAATTGAATGCAGTGACAGAGTGACATCAGCTGCAGTGCCTGATGGAAATGGGATGCAGTTACTGTTGGACATGGGATGCAGTGACTGAGGTCCTGGGAAGGAGTGACTGAGTTAATAGGGATGCAGTGCCCGAGCGGGCTTGGAGTACAGTGACTGAGGGAAATGGGATACAGTGGCTGAGAGAAATGGGATGCAGTGACTGATCGAAATGGGATGCGGTGACTGACAGTAATTGAATGGAGTGACGGACGGTAATGGGATGCAGTGACTGAGGGAAACGGGACGCAGTGTCGGAGTGAAATGGCCTGCAGTGATTGAGTGATTTGGGATGCAGTGACTGAGGGAAATGGAATGCAGTGGCTGAGTGAAGTGGGATGCACTTTCTCTTTGAAATGGGATGCAGTGACTGTTGGAAATGGATTGCAGTGACTGTTGGCAATGGGATGCAGTGACTGTTGGAAATGGGATGCAGTGACTGTGGGAAATGGGATGCAGTGACTGTTGGAAATGGATTGCAGTGACTGTTGGCAATGGGATGCAGTCACTGTTGGCAATGGGATGCAGTCACTGTTGGCAATGGGATGCAGTCACTGTTAGAAATGGAATGCAGTCACTGTTGGAAATGGGATGCAGTGACTGTGGGAAATGGGATGCAGTGACTGAGGGAAAGGAGATGCAGTGACTGTGGGAAATGGCATACTGTGACTCAGGGTAATGGGATGTAGTGACTGAGGGGAATGGGATGCAGTGACTGAGTGAAATGGGATACTGTGACTGACGAAAGGAGATGCAGTGACTATGGGAAATGGGATGCAGTGACTGAGTGAAATGGGATGCAGTGACTGATGTAAATGGGATGCAGTGTCTGAGGGAAATGGGATGCTGTGACTGAGCGTACTGTGATGCAGTGACTGAGGGTAATGGGATGTAGTGACTGATGGTAATGGGATGCAGTGACTGAGGGAAATGGCCTGCAGTGACTGAGTGAAATGGGATGCAATGACTGAGGAAAGGAGATGCAGTGACTGTGGGAAATGGGAAGCGGTGACTGAGTGGAATGTGAAGCATTGAATGAGTGAAATGAGATGCAGTGACTGTTTGAAATGGGATGCAGTGGCTGTGCGAACTGGGATGTGGTGACTGTGTGAACTGGGATGCGGTGACTGTGTGAACTGGGATGCGGTGGCTGAGTGAAATGCGATACAGTGACTCAGGTACTGGGAAGGAGTGACTGAGTTAATAGGGATGCAGTCCCCGAGCGGGCTTGGGGTGCAGTGACTGAGTGAAATGGGATGCAGTGACTGAGGGAAATGGCCTGCAGTGACTGAGTGAAATGGGATGCAATGACTGAGGGAAATGGGATGCAGTGACTGAGGGAAATGGGATGCAGTGACCGAATGAAATGAGATGCAGTGACTGAGCGAAATGGGATGCACCATTTTTTGGGAAGTAGGATGCAATCACTGATTGAAATGAGATGCAGAGACTGTGGAGGAGATGCTGTGTCTATGGGAAATGGGATACAGTGAGTGTCGGAAATTGAATGCAGCGTCTGTGAGATACGGGAACCAGTGACAAATGGAAATGGGATGCAGTGACTGTGGTGAAGGAGATGCAGTGATGGAGTGAATTGGGATGCAGTGACTGAGTGAATTGGGATGCAGTGACTGAGTGAAATGTGATGCAGTGACTGAGTGCAATGTGATGCAGTGACTGAGTGAAATGCGATGCAGTGACTGAGTGAAATGGGATGCAGTGACTGCGTGAAATGCGATGCAGTGACTGAGTGAAATGGGATGAAGTGACTGAGT
Source organism: Stegostoma tigrinum (assembly GCF_030684315.1). Taxonomy (NCBI): domain Eukaryota; kingdom Metazoa; phylum Chordata; class Chondrichthyes; order Orectolobiformes; family Stegostomatidae; genus Stegostoma; species Stegostoma tigrinum. The sequence continues at coordinate 81,414,629 of NC_081365.1, forward strand.
GAAATGGGATGAAGTGACTGTGTGAAATGGGACGCAGTGACTCAGTGAAATGTGATTCAGTCACTGAGTGAAATGTGATTCCGTCACTGAGTGAAATATGATGCACTCACTGAGTGTACTGTGATTCAGTCACTGAGTGAACTGGGATTCAGTCACTGAGTGAACTGTAATTCAGTCACCTAGTGAAATAGGATGCAGTGGCTGAGTGAAATGGGATGCAGTGACTGAGTGAAATGAGATGCAGTGACTGAGTGAAATGAGATGCAGTGACTGAGTGAAATGGGATGCAGTGACTGAGTGAAATGAGATGCAGTGACACACGGACATGGGATGCAGTGACTGAGGGAATTGGGATGCAGTGACTTCGTGAAATGCGATGCAGTGACTGCGTGAAATGCGATGCAGTGACTGCATGAATTGCGATGCAGTGACTGCGTGAAATGGGATGCAGTGACTGCGTAAAATGGGACGCAGTGACTCAGTGAAATGTGATTCAGTCAGTGAGTGAAATGTGATTGCGTCACTGAGTGAAATATGATGCACTCACTGAGTGTACTGTGATTCAGTCACTGAGTGAACTGGGATTCAGTCACTGAGTGAACTGTGATTCAGTCACTGAGTGAAATAGGATGCAGTGGCTGAGTGAAATGGGATGCAGTGACTGAGTGAAATGAGACTGAGTGAAATGAGATGCAGTGACTGAGTGAAATGCGATGCAGTGACTGAGGTACTGGGAAGGAGTGACTGAGTTAATAGGGATGCAGTGGCTGAGTGAAATGGGATGCAGTGACTGAGTGAAATGAGACTGAGTGAAATGGGATGCAGTGACTGTGGGAAATGGGATGCAGTGACTGTTGGAAATGGATTGCAGTGACTGTTGGCAATGGGATGCATTCACTGTTGGCAATGGGATGCAGTCACTGTTAGAAATGGAATGCAGTCACTGTTGGAAATGGGATGCAGTGACTGTGGGAAATGGGATGCAGTGACTGAGGGAAAGGAGATGCAGTGACTGTGGGAAATGGCATACTGTGACTCAGGGTAATGGGATGTAGTGACTGAGGGGAATGGGATGCAGTGACTGAGTGAAATGGGATACTGTGACTGACGAAAGGAGATGCAGTAACTATGGGAAATGGGATGCAGTGACTGAGTGAAATGGGATGCAGTGACTGATGTAAATGGGATGCAGTGTCTGAGGGAAATGGGATGCTGTGACTGAGCGTACTGTGATGCAGTGACTGAGGGTAATGGGATGTAGTGACTGATGGTAATGGGATGCAGTGACTGAGGGAAATGGCCTGCAGTGACTGAGTGAAATGGGATGCAATGACTGAGGAAAGGAGATGCAGTGACTGTGGGAAATGGGAAGCGGTGACTGAGTGGAATGTGAAGCATTGAATGAGTGAAATGAGATGCAGTGACTGTTTGAAATGGGATGCAGTGGCTGTGCGAACTGGGATGTGGTGACTGTGTGAACTGGGATGCGGTGGCTGAGTGAAATGCGATACAGTGACTCAGGTACTGGGAAGGAGTGACTGAGTTAATAGGGATGCAGTGCCCGAGCGGGCTTGGGGTGCAGTGACTGAGTGAAATGGGATGCAGTGACTGAGGGAAATGGCCTGCAGTGACTGAGTGAAATGGGATGCAATGACTGAGGGAAATGGGATGCAGTGACTGAGGGAAATGGGATGCAGTGACCGAATGAAATGAGATGCAGTGACTGAGCGAAATGGGATGCACTATTTTTTGGGAAGTAGGATGCAATCACTGATTGAAATGAGATGCAGAGACTGTGGAGGAGATGCTGTGTCTATGGGAAATGGGATACAGTGAGTGTCGGAAATTGAATGCAGCGTCTGTGAGATACGGGAACCAGTGACAAATGGAAATGGGATGCAGTGACTGTGGTGAAGGAGATGCAGTGATGGAGTGAATTGGGATGCAGTGACTGAGTGAAATGTGATGCAGTGACTGAGTGCAATGTGATGCAGTGACTGAGTGAAATGCGATGCAGTGACTGAGTGAAATGGGATGCAGTGACTGCGTGAAATGCGATGCAGTGACTGCGTGAAATGGGATGCAGTGACTGCGTGAAATGGGATGCAGTGACTGCGTGAAATGGGACGCAGTGACTCAGTGAAATGTGATTCAGTCACTGAGTGAAATGTGATTCCGTCACTGAGTGAAATATGATGCACTCACTGAGTGTACTGTGATTCAGTCACTGAGTGAACTGGGATTCAGTCACTGAGTGAACTGGGATTCAGTCACTGAGTGAACTGTAATTCAGTCACCTCGTGAAATAGGATGCAGTGGCTGAGTGAAATGGGATGCAGTGACTGAGTGAAATGAGATGCAGTGACTGAGTGAAATGGGATGCAGTGACTGAGTGAAATGGGATGCAGTGACACACGGACATGGGATGCAGTGACTGAGGGAATTGGGATGCAGTGACTTTGTGAAATGGGATGCAGTGACTGAGTGAAATGCGATGCAGTGACTGCTTGAAATGGGATGCATCACTGAGTGCAATGGGATACAGTGACTGGGTGAAATGGGATGCAGTGACTGAGGGAAATGGGATGCAGTGACTGAGGGAAATGGGATGCAGTGACTGAGGGAAATGGGATGCAGTGACTGAGTGAAATGAGATGCAGTGACACACGGACATGGGATGCAGTGACTGAGGGAATTGGGATTCAGTGACTGAGTGAAATGGGATGCAGTGACTGAGGGAAATGGGATGCAGTAACTGAGTGAAATGCGATGCAGTGACACACGGACATGGGATCAGTGACTGAGGGAATTGGGATGCAGTGACTTCGTGAAATGGGATGCAGTGACTGAGTGAAATGCGATGCAGTGACTGCTTGAAATGGGATGCATCACTGAGTGCAATGGGATACAGTGACTGGGTGAAATGGGATGCAGTGACTGAGGGAAATGGGATGCAGTGACTGAGGGAAATGGGATGCAGTGACTGAGTGAAATGAGATGCAGTGACACACGGACATGGGATGCAGTGACTGAGGGAATTGGGATTCAGTGACTGAGTGAAATGGGATGCAGTGACTGAGGGAAATGGGATGCAGTGACTGAGTGAAATGAGATGCAGTGACACACGGACATGGGATGCAGTGACTGAGGGAATTGGGATGCAGTGACTGAGGGAAATGGGATGCAGTGGCTGAGTGAAATGCAATGCAGTGACTGAGTAAAATACGATGCAGTGACTGAGTGAAATGTGATGCATTGACTGCTTGAAATGGGATGCTCTGACTGTGGCGAAGGAGATGCAGTGACTGAGTGAAATGGGATGCAGTGACAGAGTGACATGAGCTGCAGTATCTGACGGAAGTGTGATGCAGTACCTGAGGGAAATGGGATTCAGTGACTGAGGTATTGGGAAGGAGTGACTGAGTTCATGGGGGTGCAATGCCCGAGCGGACTTAGGGTGCAGTGAGTGAGGGAAATGGGATACCGTGCCTGAGCGAAATGGGACGCACTGACTGAGTGAAATGGGATGCAGTGACTGAGGGACATGGGATGCATTGACTGAGGGAAATGGGATGCAGTGACTGAGGGAAATGGGATGCAGTGACTGAGGGACATGGGATGCATTGACTGAGTGAAATGCGATGCAGAGACTGAGGGAAAGGAGACGCTGTGATTCTGGGAAATGGGATGCAGTGAGTGTGGGAAATTGAATGCAGCGCCTGTGAGATACGGGAAACAGTGACTGATGGAAATGGAATGCAGTGACTATGGTGAAGGAGATCCAGTGACTGAGTGAAATGGGATGCAGTGACTGAATAAAATGTGATGCAGTGACTGAGTGAAATGGGATGCAGTGACTGAGTGAAATGGGATGCAGTCACTGAGTGAAATGTGTTGCAGTGACTGAGTGAAATGTGTTGCAGTCACTGAGTGAAATGGGACGCATCACTGAGTGAAATGGGATGCAGTGACTGACGGAAATGGGATGCAGTGACTGAGTGAAATGCGATGCAGTGGCTGAGTGAAATGCGATGCAGTGACTGAGTGAAATGCGATGCACTGACTGAGTGAAATGGGATCCATTGACTGAGTGAAATGAGATGCATTGTTTGACGGAAATGAGACGCAGTGACTGAGGGAAATGGGATGCAGTGACTGAGGGAAATGGGATGCAGTGACTGAGGGAAATGGGATGCAGTGACCAAGTGAAATGAGATGCAGTGACTGAGCGAAATGGGATGCAGTATTTGTGGGAAGTAGGATGCAATCACTGATTGAAATGAGATGCAGAGTCTGCGGGAAGGGAGATGCTGTGTCTATGGGAAATGGGATACTGTGAGTGTCGGAAATTGAATGCAGCGTCTGTGAGATACGGGAACCAGTGACTAATGGAAATGGGATGCAGTGACTGAGGGAAATGGGATGCAGTGACTTAGTGAGATGGGATGCAGTGTCAGAGTGAAATGGGATGCAGTGACTGTGGGAAATGGGATGCAGTGACTGTGGGAAATGGGATGCAGTGACTGAGGGAAAGGAGATGCAGTGACTGTGGGAAATGGCATACTGTGACTCAGGGTAATGGGATGCAGTGACTGAGTGAAATGGGATACTGTGACTGACGAAAGGAGATGCAGTGACTATGGGAAATGGGATGCAGTGACTGAGTGAAATGGGATGCAGTGACTGAGGGTAATGGGATGCAGTGACTGATGGAAATGGGATGCAGTGTCTGAGGGAAATGGGATGCTGTGACTGAGCGTACTGTGATGCAGTGACTGAGGGTAATGGGATGCAGTGACTGGTGGCAATGAGATGCAGTGACTTAGGGAAAGGAAATGCAGGGAAATGGGATGCTGCGACTGAGGGTAATGGGATGCAGTGACTGATGGAAATGGATGCAGTGACTGAGTGAAATGGGACCCAGTGACTCAGTGAAATGTGATTCAGTCACTGAGTGAAAGGTGATTCCGTCGCTGAGTGAAATATGATGCACTCACTTACAGTACTGTGATTCAGTCACTTAGTGTACTGTGATTCAGTCACTGAGTGAACTGTGATTCAGTCACTGAGTGAACTGTGATGCAGTCACTGAGTGAAATAGGATGCAGTGGCTGAGTGAAATGGGATGCAGTGACTGAGTGAAATGAGACTGAGTGAAATGAGATGCAGTGACTGAGTGAAATGCGATGCAGTGACTGAGGTACTGGGAAGGAGTGACTGAGTTAATAGGGATGCAGTGCCCGAGCGGGCTTGGGGTGCAGTGACTGAGTGAAATGGGATGCAGTGACCAAAGGAAAGGAAATGCAGTGTCTGTGGGAAACGGGATGCTGTGACTGAGGGAAATGGGATGGAGTGACTGCCGGAAATGGGATGCAGTGACTGAGTGAAATGGGATGCAGTGACTGAGGGAAATGGGATGCAGTGACTGAGGGAAGTGGGATGCAGTGACTGAGTGAAATGAGATGCATTGTTTGATGGAAATATGATGCAGTAACTGACTTAAATGAGATGCAGTGACTGAGGGAATTGGTATGCTGTGACTGAGGGCAACGGGATGCAGTGACCGAATGAAATGAGATGCAGTGACTGAGTGAAATGCGATGCAGTGACTGAGGTACTGGGAAGGAGTGACTGAGTTAATAGGGATGCAGTGCCCGAGCGGGCTTGGGGTGCAGTGACTGAGTGAAATGGGATGCAGTGACCTAAGGAAAGGAAATGCAGTGCCTGTGGGAAACGGGATGCTGTGACTGAGGGAAATGGGATGGAGTGACTGCTGGAAATGGGATGCAGTGACTGCCGGAAATGGGATGCAGTGACTGAGTGAAATGGGATGCAGTGACTGAGGGAAATGGGATGCAGTGACTGAGGGAAATGGGATGCAGTGACTGAGGGAAGTGGGATGCAGTGACTGAGTGAAATGAGATGCATTGTTTGATGGAAATATGATGCAGTAACTGACTTAAATGAGATGCAGTGACTGAGGGAATTGGTATGCTGTGACTGAGGGAAACGGGATGCAGTGACCGAATGAAATGAGATGCAGTGACTGAGCGAAATGGGATGCGCTATTTTTTGGGAAGTAGGATGCAATCACTGATTGAAATGAGATGCAGAGACTGTGGGAAAGGAGATGCTGTGTCTATGGGAAATGGTATACAGTGAGTGTCGGAAATTGAATGCAGCGTCTGAGAGATACGGGAACCAGTGACTGATGGAAATGGGTTGCAGTGACTGTGGTGAAGGAGATGCAGTGATGGAGTGAATTGGGATGCAGTGACTGCGTGAAATGGGATGCTGTGACTGCGTGAAATGGGATGCTGTGACTGCATGAAATGGGATGCAGTGACTGCGTGAAATGCGATGCAGTGACTGCGTGAAATGGGATGCAGTGACTGCGTGAAATGGGATGCAGTGACTGCGTAAAATGGGACGCAGTGACTGCGTGAAATGTGATTCAGTCACTGAGTGAAATGTGATTCCGTCACTGAGTGAAATATGATGCAGTGGCTGAGTGAAATGGGATGCAGTGACTGAGTGAAATGAGATGCAGTGACTGAGTGAAATGAGATGCAGTGACTGAGTGAAATGGGATGCAGTGACTGAGTGAAATGGGATGCAGTGACTGAGGGACATGGGATGCAGTGACACACGGACATGGGATGCAGTGACACACGGACATGGGATGCAGTGACTGAGGGAATTGTGATGCAGTGACTGCGTGAAATGGGATGCAGTGACTGAGTGAAATGCGATGCAGTGACTGAGGGACATGGGATGCAGTGACACACGGACATGGGATGCAGTGACACACGGACATGGGATGCAGTGACTTCATGAAATGGGATGCAGTGACTTCATGAAATGCGATGCAGTGACTGCTTCAAATGGGATGCATCACTGACTGCAATGGGATGCAGTGACTGGGTGAAATGGGATGCAGTGACTGATGGAAATTGGATGCAGTGACTGATGGAAATTGGATGCAGTGACTGAGGGAAATGGGATGCAGTGACTGAGGGAAATGGGATGCAGTGACTGTGGTGAAGGAGATGCAGTGATTGAGTAAATGGGATGCAGTGACTGAGTAAAATACAATGCAGTGACTGAGTGAAATGTGATGCAGTGACTGCGTGAAATGCGATGCAGTGACTGACGGACATGGGAAGCAGTGACTGACGGACATGGGAAGCAGTGACTGAGGGACATGGGATGCAGTGACTGAGGGAAATGGGACGCCGTGACTGAGGGAAATGGGATGCCGTGACTGAGGGAAGTGGGATGCAGTGACAGAGTGACATGATCTGCAGTGACAGAGGTACTGGGAAGGAGTGACTGAGTTAATAGGGAATCAGTGCCCGAGCGGGCTTGGGGTGCAGTGCCTGAGGGAAATGGGATACAGTGCCTGACCGAAAAGGGACGCACTGACTGAGTGAAATGGGATGCAATGACTGAGGGACATGGGATGCAGTTACTGAGGGACATGAGATGCAGTAACTGAGAGACATGGGATGCAGTGACACACGGACATGGGATGCAGTGACTGAGGGAACTGGGATGCAGTGACTGAGGGAAATGGGATCCTGTATTTGTAGGAAGGAGGATGCAATCACTGAGTGAAATGCGATGCAGAGACTGAGGGAAAGGAGATGCTGTGAATATGGGAAATGGGATGCAGTGAGTGTGGTGAAGGAGATGCAGTGATTGAGTGAAATGGGATGCAGTGTCTGAGTGAAATGTGATGCAGTGACTGCTTGAAATGTGATGCAGTGACTGCTTGAAATGTGATGCAGTGACTGCTTGAAATGGGATGCAGTGACTGAGGGAAATGGGATGCAGTGACTGAGTGAAATCGGATGCAGTGACTGAGTGAAATGTGATTTAGTCACAGTGAAATGGGATGCATCACTGAGTGCAATGGGGTGCAGTGACTGGGTGAAATGGGATGCATTGACTGAGTGAATTCGGATGCAGTGACTAAAATGGGATGCACTGACCGAGTGAAATGAGATGCAGTGACTGACGGAAATGGGATGCAGTGACTGACGGAAATGGGGTGCAATATTTGTGGGAAGAAGGATGCAATCACTGAGTGAAATGAGATGATGAGACTGAGGGCCAGGAGATGCTGTGACGATGGGAAATGGGATGCACTGAGTGTGGGAAATTGAATGCAGCGTCTGTGAGATACGGGAAACAGTGACTGATGGAAATGGGATGCAGTAACTGTGTTGAAGGAGATGCAGTGACTGAGTGAAATGGGAAGCAGTGACTGAGTGAAATGGGAAGCAGTGACTGCGTGAAATGGGATGCAGTGACTGCGTGAAATGCGATGCAGTGACTGATGGAAATTGGATGCAGTGACAGAGTGACATGAGGTGCAGTGACTGAGTGAAATGAGATGCAGTGTCTGATTGAAATGTGATGCAGTGACTGAGGGAAAGGGGATGCAGTGACTGAGGTACTGGGAAGGGGTGACTGAGTGAAATGCGATGCAGTGACTGAGTGAAATGCGATGCAGTGACTGAGGGAACTGGGATGCAGTGACTGAGGGAAATGGGATCCTGTATTTGTAGGAAGGAGGATGCAATCACTGAGTGAAATGCGATGCAGAGACTGAGGGAAAGGAGATGCTGTGAATATGGGAAATGGGATGCAGTGAGTGTGGTGAAGGAGATGCAGTGATTGAGTGAAATGGGATGCAGTGTCTGAGTGAAATGTGATGCAGTGACTGCTTGAAATGTGATGCAGTGACTGCTTGAAATGTGATGCAGTGACTGCTTGAAATGGGATGCAGTGACTGAGGGAAATGGGATGCAGTGACTGAGTGAAATCGGATGCAGTGACTGAGTGAAATGTGATTTAGTCACAGTGAAATGGGATGCATCACTGAGTGCAATGGGGTGCAGTGACTGGGTGAAATGGGATGCATTGACTGAGTGAATTCGGATGCAGTGACTAAAATGGGATGCACTGACCGAGTGAAATGAGATGCAGTGACTGACGGAAATGGGATGCAGTGACTGACGGAAATGGGGTGCAATATTTGTGGGAAGAAGGATGCAATCACTGAGTGAAATGAGATGATGAGACTGAGGGCCAGGAGATGCTGTGACGATGGGAAATGGGATGCACTGAGTGTGGGAAATTGAATGCAGCGTCTGTGAGATACGGGAAACAGTGACTGATGGAAATGGGATGCAGTAACTGTGTTGAAGGAGATGCAGTGACTGAGTGAAATGGGAAGCAGTGACTGAGTGAAATGGGAAGCAGTGACTGCGTGAAATGGGATGCAGTGACTGCGTGAAATGCGATGCAGTGACTGATGGAAATTGGATGCAGTGACAGAGTGACATGAGGTGCAGTGACTGAGTGAAATGAGATGCAGTGTCTGATTGAAATGTGATGCAGTGACTGAGGGAAAGGGGATGCAGTGACTGAGGTACTGGGAAGGGGTGACTGAGTGAAATGCGATGCAGTGACTGAGTGAAATGCGATGCAGTGACTGAGTGAAATGCGATGCACTGACTGAGTGAAATGCGATGAACTGACTGATGGAAATTGGATGCAGTGACAGAGCGACATGAGCTGCAGAGACTGAATGAAATGAGAAGCATAGAATGCACTGTCTGAGAGATACGGGAAACAGTGACTGATGGAAATGGGATGCAGTGACTGTGGTGAATGGGATGCAGTGACTGCGTGAAATGGGATGCAGTGACTGCGTAAAATGGGACGCAGTGACTGCGTGAAATGTGATTCAGTCACTGAGTGAAATGTGATTCCGTCACTGAGTGAAATATGATGCAGTGGCTGAGTGAAATGGGATGCAGTGACTGAGTGAAATGAGATGCAGTGACTGAGTGAAATGAGATGCAGTGACTGAGTGAAATGGGATGCAGTGACTGAGTGAAATGGGATGCAGTGACTGAGGGACATGGGATGCAGTGACACACGGACATGGGATGCAGTGACACACGGACATGGGATGCAGTGACTGAGGGAATTGTGATGCAGTGACTGCGTGAAATGGGATGCAGTGACTGAGTGAAATGCGATGCAGTGACTGAGGGACATGGGATGCAGTGACACACGGACATGGGATGCAGTGACACACGGACATGGGATGCAGTGACTTCATGAAATGGGATGCAGTGACTTCATGAAATGCGATGCAGTGACTGCTTCAAATGGGATGCATCACTGACTGCAATGGGATGCAGTGACTGGGTGAAATGGGATGCAGTGACTGATGGAAATTGGATGCAGTGACTGATGGAAATTGGATGCAGTGACTGAGGGAAATGGGATGCAGTGACTGAGGGAAATGGGATGCAGTGACTGTGGTGAAGGAGATGCAGTGATTGAGTAAATGGGATGCAGTGACTGAGTAAAATACAATGCAGTGACTGAGTGAAATGTGATGCAGTGACTGCGTGAAATGCGATGCAGTGACTGACGGACATGGGAAGCAGTGACTGACGGACATGGGAAGCAGTGACTGAGGGACATGGGATGCAGTGACTGAGGGAAATGGGACGCCGTGACTGAGGGAAATGGGATGCCGTGACTGAGGGAAGTGGGATGCAGTGACAGAGTGACATGATCTGCAGTGACAGAGGTACTGGGAAGGAGTGACTGAGTTAATAGGGAATCAGTGCCCGAGCGGGCTTGGGGTGCAGTGCCTGAGGGAAATGGGATACAGTGCCTGACCGAAAAGGGACGCACTGACTGAGTGAAATGGGATGCAATGACTGAGGGACATGGGATGCAGTTACTGAGGGACATGAGATGCAGTAACTGAGAGACATGGGATGCAGTGACACACGGACATGGGATGCAGTGACTGAGGGAACTGGGATGCAGTGACTGAGGGAAATGGGATCCTGTATTTGTAGGAAGGAGGATGCAATCACTGAGTGAAATGCGATGCAGAGACTGAGGGAAAGGAGATGCTGTGAATATGGGAAATGGGATGCAGTGAGTGTGGTGAAGGAGATGCAGTGATTGAGTGAAATGGGATGCAGTGTCTGAGTGAAATGTGATGCAGTGACTGCTTGAAATGTGATGCAGTGACTGCTTGAAATGTGATGCAGTGACTGCTTGAAATGGGATGCAGTGACTGAGGGAAATGGGATGCAGTGACTGAGTGAAATCGGATGCAGTGACTGAGTGAAATGTGATTTAGTCACAGTGAAATGGGATGCATCACTGAGTGCAATGGGGTGCAGTGACTGGGTGAAATGGGATGCATTGACTGAGTGAATTCGGATGCAGTGACTAAAATGGGATGCACTGACCGAGTGAAATGAGATGCAGTGACTGACGGAAATGGGATGCAGTGACTGACGGAAATGGGGTGCAATATTTGTGGGAAGAAGGATGCAATCACTGAGTGAAATGAGATGATGAGACTGAGGGCCAGGAGATGCTGTGACGATGGGAAATGGGATGCACTGAGTGTGGGAAATTGAATGCAGCGTCTGTGAGATACGGGAAACAGTGACTGATGGAAATGGGATGCAGTAACTGTGTTGAAGGAGATGCAGTGACTGAGTGAAATGGGAAGCAGTGACTGAGTGAAATGGGAAGCAGTGACTGCGTGAAATGGGATGCAGTGACTGCGTGAAATGCGATGCAGTGACTGATGGAAATTGGATGCAGTGACAGAGTGACATGAGGTGCAGTGACTGAGTGAAATGAGATGCAGTGTCTGATTGAAATGTGATGCAGTGACTGAGGGAAAGGGGATGCAGTGACTGAGGTACTGGGAAGGGGTGACTGAGTGAAATGCGATGCAGTGACTGAGTGAAATGCGATGCAGTGACTGAGGGAACTGGGATGCAGTGACTGAGGGAAATGGGATCCTGTATTTGTAGGAAGGAGGATGCAATCACTGAGTGAAATGCGATGCAGAGACTGAGGGAAAGGAGATGCTGTGAATATGGGAAATGGGATGCAGTGAGTGTGGTGAAGGAGATGCAGTGATTGAGTGAAATGGGATGCAGTGTCTGAGTGAAATGTGATGCAGTGACTGCTTGAAATGTGATGCAGTGACTGCTTGAAATGTGATGCAGTGACTGCTTGAAATGGGATGCAGTGACTGAGGGAAATGGGATGCAGTGACTGAGTGAAATCGGATGCAGTGACTGAGTGAAATGTGATTTAGTCACAGTGAAATGGGATGCATCACTGAGTGCAATGGGGTGCAGTGACTGGGTGAAATGGGATGCATTGACTGAGTGAATTCGGATGCAGTGACTAAAATGGGATGCACTGACCGAGTGAAATGAGATGCAGTGACTGACGGAAATGGGATGCAGTGACTGACGGAAATGGGGTGCAATATTTGTGGGAAGAAGGATGCAATCACTGAGTGAAATGAGATGATGAGACTGAGGGCCAGGAGATGCTGTGACGATGGGAAATGGGATGCACTGAGTGTGGGAAATTGAATGCAGCGTCTGTGAGATACGGGAAACAGTGACTGATGGAAATGGGATGCAGTAACTGTGTTGAAGGAGATGCAGTGACTGAGTGAAATGGGAAGCAGTGACTGAGTGAAATGGGAAGCAGTGACTGCGTGAAATGGGATGCAGTGACTGCGTGAAATGCGATGCAGTGACTGATGGAAATTGGATGCAGTGACAGAGTGACATGAGGTGCAGTGACTGAGTGAAATGAGATGCAGTGTCTGATTGAAATGTGATGCAGTGACTGAGGGAAAGGGGATGCAGTGACTGAGGTACTGGGAAGGGGTGACTGAGTGAAATGCGATGCAGTGACTGAGTGAAATGCGATGCAGTGACTGAGTGAAATGCGATGCACTGACTGAGTGAAATGCGATGAACTGACTGATGGAAATTGGATGCAGTGACAGAGCGACATGAGCTGCAGAGACTGAATGAAATGAGAAGCATAGAATGCACTGTCTGAGAGATACGGGAAACAGTGACTGATGGAAATGGGATGCAGTGACTGTGGTGAATGGGATGCAGCGACTGAGTGAAATGGGATGCAGCGACTGAGTGAAATGGGATGCAGTGACAGAGTGAAATGCGATGCAGTGACAGAGTGAAATGGGAAGCAGTGACAGAGTGAAATGGGAAGCAGTGACAGAGTGAATTGGGAAGCAGTGACAGAGTGAAATGGGATGCAGTGACTGAGGGAAAAGGGATGCAGTGACTGCGTGAAATGGGACGCAGTGACTCAGTGAAATGTGATTCCGTCACTGAGTGAAATATGATGCACTCACTGAGTGTACTGTGATTCAGTCACTGTGTGAACTGTGATTCAGTCACTGAGTGAAATAGGATGCAGTGGCTGTGTGAAATGGGATGCAGTGACTGAGGGACATGGGATGCAGTGACTTAGGGACATGGGATGCAGTGACTGAGGGACATGGGATGCAGTGACACACGGACATGGGATGCAGTGACTGAGGGAATTGGGATGCAGTGACTGCGTGAAATGGAATGCAGTGACTGAATGAAATGCGATGCAGTCACTGAGTGCAATGTGATTTCGTCGCTGAGTGAAATGGGATGCAGTCGCTGAGTGAAATGGGATGCATCACTGAGTGCAATGGGATGCAGTGACTGGGTGAAATGGGATGCAGTGACTGAGTGAAATCGGATGCAGTGACTGAGGGAAATGGGATGCAGTATTTGTGTGAAGAAGAATGCAATCACTGAGTGAAATGAGATGATGAGACTGAAGGCAAGGAGATGCTGTGACTATGGGAAATGGGATGCACTGAGTGTGGGAAATTGAATGCAGCGTCTGTGAGATACGGGAAACAGTGACTGATGGAAATGAGATGCAGTAACTGTGTTGAAGGAGATGCAGTGACTGAGTGGAATGGGATGCAGTGACTGCGTGAAATGCGATGCAGTGACTGAGTGAAATGTGATTCAGTCACTGAGTGAATTGGGATGCAGTCACTGAGTGAAATGGGATGCAGTGACTGATGGTAATTGGATGCAGTGACTGAGTGACATGAGGTGCAGTGACTGAGTGAAATGAGATGCAGTGTCTGACTGAAATGTGATGCAGTGACTGAGGGAAATGGGATGCATGACTGAGGTACTGCGAAGGAGTGACTGAGTGAAATGCGATGCAATGACTGAGTGAAATGAGATGCACTGACTGAGTGAAATGAGATGCACTGACTGATGGAAATTGGATGCAGTGACAGAGCGACATGAGCTGCAGTGACTGAGTGAATTGAGAAGCATAGAATGCACTGTCTGTGAGATACGGGAAACAGTGACTAATGGAAATGGGATGCAGTGACTATGGTGAAGGGGATGCAGCGACTGCGTGAAATGGGATGCAGTGACTGAGTGAAATGCGATGCAGTGACTGTGTGAAATGCGATGCAGTGACTGTGTGAAATGGGATGCAGTGACTGCGTGAAATGTGATGTAGTGACAGAGTGAATTGGGATGCAGTGACTGAAGGAAAAGGGATGCAGTGACTGCGTGAAATGGGACGCAGTGACTCAGTGAAATTTGATTCCGTCACTGAGTGAAATGTGATTCCGTCACTGAGTGAAAGATGATGCACTCACTGAGTGTACTGAGATTCAGTCACTGAGTGAACTGTGATTCAGTCACTGAGTGAAATAGGATGCAGTGGCTGAGTGAAATGGGATGCAGTGACTGAGGGACATGAGATGCAGTGACTCAGGGACATGCGATGCAGTGACTTAGGGACATGGGATGCAGTGACTGAGGGACATGGGATGCAGTGACACACGGACATGGGATGCAGTGACTGAGGGAATTGGGATGCAGTGACTGCGTGAAATGGAATGCAGTGACTGAGTGAAATGCGATGCAGTCACTCAGTGCAATGTGATGCAGTGACTGAGTGAAATATGATGCAGTGACTGCTTGAAATGGGATGCATCACTGAGTCCAATGGGATGCAGTGACTGGGTGAAATGGGATGCAGTGACTGATGGAAATTGGATGCAGTGTCAGAGTGACATGAGCTGCAGTGTCTGATGGAAATGTGATGCAGTGACTGAGGGAAATGGGATGCAGTGACTGAGGGAAATGGGATGCAGTGAGTGTGGGAAATTGAATTCATCATCTGTGAGATACGGGAAACAGTGACTGATGGAAATGTGATGCAGTGACTGTGGTGTAGGAGAGGCAGTGATTGAGTAAATGTGATGCAGTGACTGAGTGAAATGTGATGCAGTGACTGAGTGAAATGTGATGCAGTGACTGAGTGAAATGTGATGCAGTGACTGAGTGAAATGGGATGCAGTGACTGAGGGAAATGGGATGCAGTGAATGAGGGAAATGGGATGCAATCACTGAGTGAATTGCGATGCAGAGACTGAGGGAAAGGAGATGCTGTGATGATGGAAAATGGGATGCAGTGAGTGTGTGAAATTGAATGCAGCGTCTGTGAGATAAGGGAAACAGTGACTGATGGAAATGGGATGCAGTGACTATGGTGAAGGAGATGCAGTGATTGAGTTTAATGGGATGCAGTGACTGAGTAAAATACGATGCAGTGACTGAGTGAAATGTGATGCACTGTCTGATGAAATGGGATGCAATGACCGTGGTGAAGGAGATGCAGTGACTGAGGGAAATGGGATACATTGACTGAGTGAAATGGGATGCAGTGACTGAGGGAAATGGGATGCATTGACTGAGTGAAATGAGATGCACTGTCTGATGGAAATGTGATTCAGTCAATGAGTGAAATGGGATACAGTGACTGAGTGAAATGTGATGCAGTGACTGAGTGAAATGCGATGCAGTGACTGAGGGAAATGGGATACAGTGACTGAGTGAAATGGGATGCAGTATTTGTAGGAAGGAGGATGCAATCACTGAGTGAAATGCGATGCAGAGACTGAGGGAAAGGAGATGCTGTGACTATGAGAAATGGGATGCAGTGAGTGTGGGAAATTGAATTCATCGTCTGTGAGATACGGGAAACAGTGACTGATGGAAATGTGATGCAGTGTCTGTGGTGAAGGAGATGCAGTGATTGAGTGAAATGGGATGCAGTGACTGAGTGAAATGTGATGCAGTGACTGCTTGAAATGGGATGCAGTGACTGAGTGAAATCGGATGCAGTGACTGAGTGAAATGTGATTTAGTCACTGAGTGAAATGGAATGCAGTCGCTGAGTGAAATGGGATGCATTACTGAGTACAATGGGATGCAGTGACTGGGTGAAATGGGATGCAGTCACTGAGTGAAATGTGATTCAGTCACTGAGTGAAATGTGATTCAGTCACTGAGTGAAATGGGATGCATCACTGAGTGAAATGGGATGCATCACTGAGTGAAATGGGATGCATCACTGAGTGAAATGGGATGCATCACTGAGTGCAATGGGATGCAGTGACTGGGTGCAATGGGATGCAGTGACTGAGTGAAATCGGATGCAGTGACTGAGGGAAATGGGATGCAGTATTTGTGTGAAGAAGAATGCAATCACTGAGTGAAATGAGATGATGAGACTGAAGGCAAGGTAATGCTGTGACTATGGGAAATGGGATGCACTGAGTGTGGGAAATTGAATGCAGCGTCTGTGAGATACGGGAAAAAGTGACTGATGGAAATGAGATGCAGTCACTGTGTTGAAGGAGATGCAGTGACTGAGTGGAATGGGATGCAGTGACTGAGTGAAATGGGATGCAGTGACTGAGTGAAATGCGATGCAGTGACTGAGGGAAATGGGATATAGTGACTGAGTGAAATGGGATGCAGTATTTGTAGGAAGGAGGATGCAATCACTGAGTGAAATGCGATGCAGAGACTGAGGGAAAGGAGATGCTGTGACTATGGGAAATGGGATGCAGTGAGTGTGGGAAATTGAATTCATCGTCTGTGAGATACGGGAAACAGTGACTGATGGAAATGGGATGCAGTGTCTGTGGTGAAGGAGATGCAGTGATTGAGTGAAATGGGATGCAGTGACTGAGTGAAATGTGATGCAGTGACTGCTTGAAATGGGATGCAGTGACTGAGTGAAATCGGATGCAGTGACTGAGTGAAATGTGATTTAGTCACTGAGTGAAATGGAATGCAGTCGCTGAGTGAAATGGGATGCATCACTGAGTGAAATGTGATCCAGTCACTGAGTGAATTGGGATGCAGTCACTGAGTGAAATGGGATGCATCACTGAGTGAAATGGGATGCATCACTGAGTGCAATGGGATGCAGTGACTGAGTGAAATGGGATGCAGTGACTGAGTGAAATCGGATGCAGTGACTGAGGGAAATGGGATGCACTGAGTGTGCGAAATTGAATGGAGCGTCTGTGAGATACGGGAAACAGTGACTGATGGAAATGAGATGCAGTAACTGTGTTGAAGGGGATGCAGTGACTGAGTGGAATGGGATGCAGTGACTGAGTGAAATGGGATGCAGTGACTGCGTGAAATGGGATGCAGTGACTGCGTGAAATGCGATGCAGTGACTGAGTGAAATGGGATGCAGTGACTGCGTGAATTGGGATGCAGTCACTGAGTGAAATGGGATGCAGTGACTGATGGTAATTGGATGCAGTGACAGAGTGACATGAGGTGCAGTGACTGAGTGAAATGCGATGCAGTGTCTGATTGAAATGTGATGCAGTGACTGAGGGAAATGGGATGCAGTGACTGAGGTACTGCGAAGGAGTGACTGAGTGAAATGCGATACAGTGACTGAGTGAAATGCGATGCACTGACTGATGGTCGAATTGGATGCAGTGACAGAGCGACATGAGCTGCAGTGACTGAGTGAATTGAGAAGCATAGAATGCACTGTCTGTGAGATACGGGAAACAGTGACTAATGGAAATGATATGCAGTGACTATGGTGAAGGGGATGCAGCGACTGAGTGAAATGGGATGCAGTGACTGAGTGAAATGCGATGCAGTGACTGTGTGAAATGCGATGCAGTGACTGTGTGAAATGGGATGCAGTGACTGCGTGAAATGGGATGCAGTGACTGCGTGAAATGTGATGTGGTGACAGAGTGAACTTTGATGCAGTGACAGAGTGAAATGGGATGCAGTGACAGAGTGAATTGGGATGCAGTAACTGAGGGAAAAGGGATGCAGTGACTGCGTGAAATGGGACGCAGTGACTCAGTGAAATGTGATTCCGTCACTGAGTGAAATGTGATTCCGTCACTGAGTGAAATAGGATGCACTCACTGAGTGTACTGTGAATCAGTCACTGAGTGAACTGTGATTCAGTCACTGAGTGAACTGTGATTCAGTCACTGAGTGAACTGTGATGCAGTCACTGAGTGAAATAGGATGCAGTGGCTGAGTGAAATGGGATGCAGTGACTGAGGGACATGCGATGCAGTGACTTAGGGACATGGGATGCAGTGACTGAGGGACATGGGATGCAGTGACACACGCACATGGGATGCAGTGACTGAGGGAATTGGGATGCAGTGACTGCGTGAAATGGAATGGAGTGACAGAGTGAAATGCGATGCAGTCACTCAGTGCAATGTGATGCAGTGACTGAGTGAAATGGGATGCAGTGACTGCTTGAAATGGGATGCATCACTGAGTGCAATGGGATGCAGTGACTGGGTGAAATGGGATGCAGTGACTGGGTGAAATGGGATGCAGTGACTGATGGAAATTGGATGCAGTGTCAGAGTGATATGAGCTGCAGTGTCTGATGGAAATGTGATGCAGTGACTGAGGGAAATGGGATGCAGTGAGTGTGGGAAATTGAATTCATCGTCTGTGAGATACGGGAAACAGTGACTGATGGAAATGTGATGCAGTGACTGTGGTGTAGGAGAGGCAGTGATTGAGTAAATGTGATGCAGTGACTGAGTGAAATGTGATGCATTGACTGCTTGAAATGGGATGCTCTGACTGTGGCGAAGGAGTTGCAGTGACTGAGTGAAATGGGATGCAGTGACTGAGTGAAATGGGATGCAGTGACAGAGTGACATGAGCTGCAGTATCTGACGGAAGTGTGATGCAGTACCTGAGGGAAATGGGATTCAGTGACTGAGGTATTGGGAAGGAGTGACTGAGTTCATGGGGGTGCAATGCCCGAGCGGACTTAGGGTGCAGTGAGTGAGGGAAATGGGATACCGTGCCTGAGCGAAATGGGACGCACTGACTGAGTGAAATGGGATGCAGTGACTGAGGGACATGGGATGCATTGACTAAGGGAAATGGGATGCAGTGACTGAGGGAAATGGGATGCAGTGACTGAGGGAAATGGGATGCAGTGACTGAGGGACATGGGATGCATTGACTGAGTGAAATGCGATGCAGAGACTGAGGGAAAGGAGACGCTGTGATTCTGGGAAATGGGATGCAGGGAGTGTGGGAAATTGAATGCAGCGCCTGTGAGATACGGGAAACAGTGACTGATGGAAATGGCATGCAGTGACTATGGTGAAGGAGATCCAGTGACTGAGTGAAATGGGATGCAGTGACTGAGTGAAATGGGATGCAGTCACTGAGTGAAATGTGTTGCAGTGACTGAGTGAAATGTGTTGCAGTCACTGAGTGAAATGGGACGCATCACTGAGTGAAATGGGATGCAGTGACTGACGGAAATGGGACGCAGTGACTGAGTGAAATGCGATGCAGTGGCTGAGTGAAATGCGATGCAGTGACTGAGTGAAATGCGATGCACTGACTGAGTGAAATGGGATCCATTGACTGAGTGAAATGAGATGCATTGTTTGACGGAAATGAGACGCAGTGACTGAGGGAAATGGGATGCAGTGACTGAGGGAAATGGGATGCAGTGACCAAGTGAAATGAGATGCAGTGACTGAGCGAAATGGGATGCAGTATTTGTGGGAAGTAGGATGCAATCACTGATTGAAATGAGATGCAGAGTCTGCGGGAAGGGAGATGCTGTGTCTATGGGAAATGGGATACTGTGAGTGTCGGAAATTGAATGCAGCGTCTGTGAGATACGGGAACCAGTGACTAATGGAAATGGGATGCAGTGACTGAGGGAAATGGGATGCAGTGACTTAGTGAGATGGGATGCAGTGTCAGAGTGAAATGGGATGCAGTGTCTGATTGAAATGGGATGCAGTTAATGAGTGAAATGAGATGCAGTGACTGATGGAAATTGAATGCAGTGACAGAGTGACATGAGCTGCAGTGCCTGATGGAAATGGGATGCAGTTACTGTGGGACATGGGATGCAGTGACTGAGGTCCTGGGAAGGAGTGACTGAGTTAATAGGGATGCAGTGCCCGAGCAGGCTTGGAGTACAGTGACTGAGGGAAATGGGATACAGTGGCTGAGGGAAATGGGATGCAGTGACTGATCGAAATGGGATGCGGTGACTGACAGTAATTGGATGGAGTGACCGATGGTAATGGGAATGCAGTGACTGAGGGAAACGGGACGCAGTGTCAGAGTGAAATGCGATGCAGTGACAGAGTGAAATGGGAAGCAGTGACAGAGTGAAATGGGAAGCAGTGACAGAGTGAATTGGGAAGCAGTGACAGAGTGAAATGGGATGCAGTGACTGAGGGAAAAGGGATGCAGTGACTGCGTGAAATGGGACGCAGTGACTCAGTGAAATGTGATTCCGTCACTGAGTGAAATATGATGCACTCACTGAGTGTACTGTGATTCAGTCACTGTGTGAACTGTGATTCAGTCACTGAGTGAAATAGGATGCAGTGGCTGTGTGAAATGGGATGCAGTGACTGAGGGACATGGGATGCAGTGACTTAGGGACATGGGATGCAGTGACTGAGGGACATGGGATGCAGTGACACACGGACATGGGATGCAGTGACTGAGGGAATTGGGATGCAGTGACTGCGTGAAATGGAATGCAGTGACTGAATGAAATGCGATGCAGTCACTGAGTGCAATGTGATTTCGTCGCTGAGTGAAATGGGATGCAGTCGCTGAGTGAAATGGGATGCATCACTGAGTGCAATGGGATGCAGTGACTGGGTGAAATGGGATGCAGTGACTGAGTGAAATCGGATGCAGTGACTGAGGGAAATGGGATGCAGTATTTGTGTGAAGAAGAATGCAATCACTGAGTGAAATGAGATGATGAGACTGAAGGCAAGGAGATGCTGTGACTATGGGAAATGGGATGCACTGTGGGAAATTGAATGCAGCGTCTGTGAGATACGGGAAACAGTGACTGATGGAAATGAGATGCAGTAACTGTGTTGAAGGAGATGCAGTGACTGAGTGGAATGGGATGCAGTGACTGCGTGAAATGCGATGCAGTGACTGAGTGAAATGTGATTCAGTCACTGAGTGAATTGGGATGCAGTCACTGAGTGAAATGGGATGCAGTGACTGATGGTAATTGGATGCAGTGACAGAGTGACATGAGGTGCAGTGACTGAGTGAAATGAGATGCAGTGTCTGACTGAAATGTGATGCAGTGACTGAGGGAAATGGGATGCATGACTGAGGTACTGCGAAGGAGTGACTGAGTGAAATGCGATGCAATGACTGAGTGAAATGAGATGCACTGACTGAGTGAAATGAGATGCACTGACTGATGGAAATGAGATGCACTGACTGATGGAAATTGGATGCAGTGACAGAGCGACATGAGCTGCAGTGACTGAGTGAATTGAGAAGCATAGAATGCACTGTCTGTGAGATACGGGAAACAGTGACTAATGGAAATGGGATGCAGTGACTATGGTGAAGGGGATGCAGCGACTGCGTGAAATGGGATGCAGTGACTGAGTGAAATGCGATGCAGTGACTGTGTGAAATGCGATGCAGTGACTGTGTGAAATGGGATGCAGTGACTGTGTGAAATGTGATGTAGTGACAGAGTGAATTGGGATGCAGTGACTGAGGGAAAAGGGATGCAGTGACTGCGTGAAATGGGACGCAGTGACTCAGTGAAATTTGATTCCGTCACTGAGTGAAATGTGATTCCGTCACTGAGTGAAAGATGATGCACTCACTGAGTGTACTGAGATTCAGTCACTGAGTGAACTGTGATTCAGTCACTGAGTGAAATAGGATGCAGTGGCTGAGTGAAATGGGATGCAGTGACTGAGGGACATGAGATGCAGTGACTCAGGGACATGCGATGCAGTGACTTAGGGACATGGGATGCAGTGACTGAGGGACATGGGATGCAGTGACACACGGACATGGGATGCAGTGACTGAGGGAATTGGGATGCAGTGACTGCGTGAAATGGAATGCAGTGACTGAGTGAAATGCGATGCAGTCACTCAGTGCAATGTGATGCAGTGACTGAGTGAAATATGATGCAGTGACTGCTTGAAATGGGATGCATCACTGAGTCCAATGGGATGCAGTGACTGGGTGAAATGGGATGCAGTGACTGATGGAAATTGGATGCAGTGTCAGAGTGACATGAGCTGCAGTGTCTGATGGAAATGTGATGCAGTGACTGAGGGAAATGGGATGCAGTGACTGAGGGAAATGGGATGCAGTGAGTGTGGGAAATTGAATTCATCATCTGTGAGATACGGGAAACAGTGACTGATGGAAATGTGATGCAGTGACTGTGGTGTAGGAGAGGCAGTGATTGAGTAAATGTGATGCAGTGACTGAGTGAAATGTGATGCAGTGACTGAGTGAAATGTGATGCAGTGACTGAGTGAAATGGGATGCAGTGACTGAGGGAAATGGGATGCAGTGAATGAGGGAAATGGGATGCAATCACTGAGTGAATTGCGATGCAGAGACTGAGGGAAAGGAGATGCTGTGATGATGGAAAATGGGATGCAGTGAGTGTGTGAAATTGAATGCAGCGTCTGTGAGATAAGGGAAACAGTGACTGATGGAAATGGGATGCAGTGACTATGGTGAAGGAGATGCAGTGATTGAGTTTAATGGGATGCAGTGACTGAGTAAAATACGATGCAGTGACTGAGTGAAATGTGATGCAGTGACTGCGTGAAATGGGATGCAATGACCGTGGTGAAGGAGATGCAGTGACTGAGGGAAATGGGATACATTGACTGAGTGAAATGGGATGCAGTGACTGAGGGAAATGGGATGCATTGACTGAGTGAAATGAGATGCACTGTCTGATGGAAATGTGATTCAGTCAATGAGTGAAATGGGATACAGTGACTGAGTGAAATGTGATGCAGTGACTGAGTGAAATGCGATGCAGTGACTGAGGGAAATGGGATACAGTGACTGAGTGAAATGGGATGCAGTATTTGTAGGAAGGAGGATGCAATCACTGAGTGAAATGCGATGCAGAGACTGAGGGAAAGGAGATGCTGTGACTATGAGAAATGGGATGCAGTGAGTGTGGGAAATTGAATTCATCGTCTGTGAGATACGGGAAACAGTGACTGATGGAAATGTGATGCAGTGTCTGTGGTGAAGGAGATGCAGTGATTGAGTGAAATGGGATGCAGTGACTGAGTGAAATGTGATGCAGTGACTGCTTGAAATGGGATGCAGTGACTGAGTGAAATCGGATGCAGTGACTGAGTGAAATGTGATTTAGTCACTGAGTGAAATGGAATGCAGTCGCTGAGTGAAATGGGATGCATCACTGAGTACAATGGGATGCAGTGACTGGGTGAAATGGGATGCAGTCACTGAGTGAAATGTGATTCAGTCACTGAGTGAAATGTGATTCAGTCACTGAGTGAAATGGGATGCATCACTGAGTGAAATGGGATGCATCACTGAGTGCAATGGGATGCAGTGACTGGGTGCAATGGGATGCAGTGACTGAGTGAAATCAGATGCAGTGACTGAGGGAAATGGGATGCAGTATTTGTGTGAAGAAGAATGCAATCACTGAGTGAAATGAGATGATGAGACTGAAGGCAAGGTAATGCTGTGACTATGGGAAATGGGATGCACTGAGTGTGGGAAATTGAATGCAGCGTCTGTGAGATACGGGAAAAAGTGACTGATGGAAATGAGATGCAGTCACTGTGTTGAAGGAGATGCAGTGACTGAGTGGAATGGGATGCAGTGACTGAGTGAAATGGGATGCAGTGACTGAGTGAAATGCGATGCAGTGACTGAGGGAAATGGGATATAGTGACTGAGTGAAATGGGATGCAGTATTTGTAGGAAGGAGGATGCAATCACTGAGTGAAATGCGATGCAGAGACTGAGGGAAAGGAGATGCTGTGACTATGGGAAATGGGATGCAGTGAGTGTGGGAAATTGAATTCATCGTCTGTGAGATACGGGAAACAGTGACTGATGGAAATGGGATGCAGTGTCTGTGGTGAAGGAGATGCAGTGATTGAGTGAAATGGGATGCAGTGACTGAGTGAAATGTGATGCAGTGACTGCTTGAAATGGGATGCAGTGACTGAGTGAAATCGGATGCAGTGACTGAGTGAAATGTGATTTAGTCACTGAGTGAAATGGAATGCAGTCGCTGAGTGAAATGGGATGCATCACTGAGTGAAATGTGATCCAGTCACTGAGTGAATTGGGATGCAGTCACTGAGTGAAATGGGATGCATCACTGAGTGAAATGGGATGCATCACTGAGTGCAATGGGATGCAGTGACTGAGTGAAATGGGATGCAGTGACTGAGTGAAATCGGATGCAGTGACTGAGGGAAATGGGATGCACTGAGTGTGCGAAATTGAATGGAGCGTCTGTGAGATACGGGAAACAGTGACTGATGGAAATGAGATGCAGTAACTGTGTTGAAGGGGATGCAGTGACTGAGTGGAATGGGATGCAGTGACTGAGTGAAATGGGATGCAGTGACTGCGTGAAATGGGATGCAGTGACTGCGTGAAATGCGATGCAGTGACTGAGTGAAATGGGATGCAGTGACTGCGTGAATTGGGATGCAGTCACTGAGTGAAATGGGATGCAGTGACTGATGGTAATTGGATGCAGTGACAGAGTGACATGAGGTGCAGTGACTGAGTGAAATGCGATGCAGTGTCTGATTGAAATGTGATGCAGTGACTGAGGGAAATGGGATGCAGTGACTGAGGTACTGCGAAGGAGTGACTGAGTGAAATGCGATGCAGTGACTGAGTGAAATGCGATGCACTGACTGAGTGAAATAAGATGCACTGACTGATGGTCGAATTGGATGCAGTGACAGAGCGACATGAGCTGCAGTGACTGAGTGAATTGAGAAGCATAGAATGCACTGTCTGTGAGATACGGGAAACAGTGACTAATGGAAATGATATGCAGTGACTATGGTGAAGGGGATGCAGCGACTGAGTGAAATGGGATGCAGTGACTGAGTGAAATGCGATGCAGTGACTGTGTGAAATGCGATGCAGTGACTGTGTGAAATGGGATGCAGTGACTGTGTGAAATGGGATGCAGTGACTGCGTGAAATGTGATGTGGTGACAGAGTGAACTTTGATGCAGTGACAGAGTGAAATGGGATGCAGTGACAGAGTGAATTGGGATGCAGTAACTGAGGGAAAAGGGATGCAGTGACTGCGTGAAATGGGACGCAGTGACTCAGTGAAATGTGATTCCGTCACTGAGTGAAATGTGATTCCGTCACTGAGTGAAATAGGATGCACTCACTGAGTGTACTGTGAATCAGTCACTGAGTGAACTGTGATTCAGTCACTGAGTGAACTGTGATGCAGTCACTGAGTGAAATAGGATGCAGTGGCTGAGTGAAATGGGATGCAGTGACTGAGGGACATGCGATGCAGTGACTTAGGGACATGGGATGCAGTGACTGAGGGACATGGGATGCAGTGACACACGCACATGGGATGCAGTGACTGAGGGAATTGGGATGCAGTGACTGCGTGAAATGGAATGGAGTGACAGAGTGAAATGCGATGCAGTCACTCAGTGCAATGTGATGCAGTGACTGAGTGAAATGGGATGCAGTGACTGCTTGAAATGGGATGCATCACTGAGTGCAATGGGATGCAGTGACTGGGTGAAATGGGATGCAGTGACTGGGTGAAATGGGATGCAGTGACTGATGGAAATTGGATGCAGTGTCAGAGTGATATGAGCTGCAGTGTCTGATGGAAATGTGATGCAGTGACTGAGGGAAATGGGATGCAGTGAGTGTGGGAAATTGAATTCATCGTCTGTGAGATACGGGAAACAGTGACTGATGGAAATGTGATGCAGTGACTGTGGTGTAGGAGAGGCAGTGATTGAGTAAATGTGATGCAGTGACTGAGTGAAATGTGATGCATTGACTGCTTGAAATGGGATGCTCTGACTGTGGCGAAGGAGTTGCAGTGACTGAGTGAAATGGGATGCAGTGACTGAGTGAAATGGGATGCAGTGACAGAGTGACATGAGCTGCAGTATCTGACGGAAGTGTGATGCAGTACCTGAGGGAAATGGGATTCAGTGACTGAGGTATTGGGAAGGAGTGACTGAGTTCATGGGGGTGCAATGCCCGAGCGGACTTAGGGTGCAGTGAGTGAGGGAAATGGGATACCGTGCCTGAGCGAAATGGGACGCACTGACTGAGTGAAATGGGATGCAGTGACTGAGGGACATGGGATGCATTGACTAAGGGAAATGGGATGCAGTGACTGAGGGAAATGGGATGCAGTGACTGAGGGAAATGGGATGCAGTGACTGAGGGACATGGGATGCATTGACTGAGTGAAATGCGATGCAGAGACTGAGGGAAAGGAGACGCTGTGATTCTGGGAAATGGGATGCAGGGAGTGTGGGAAATTGAATGCAGCGCCTGTGAGATACGGGAAACAGTGACTGATGGAAATGGCATGCAGTGACTATGGTGAAGGAGATCCAGTGACTGAGTGAAATGGGATGCAGTGACTGAGTGAAATGGGATGCAGTCACTGAGTGAAATGTGTTGCAGTGACTGAGTGAAATGTGTTGCAGTCACTGAGTGAAATGGGACGCATCACTGAGTGAAATGGGATGCAGTGACTGACGGAAATGGGACGCAGTGACTGAGTGAAATGCGATGCAGTGGCTGAGTGAAATGCGATGCAGTGACTGAGTGAAATGCGATGCACTGACTGAGTGAAATGGGATCCATTGACTGAGTGAAATGAGATGCATTGTTTGACGGAAATGAGACGCAGTGACTGAGGGAAATGGGATGCAGTGACTGAGGGAAATGGGATGCAGTGACCAAGTGAAATGAGATGCAGTGACTGAGCGAAATGGGATGCAGTATTTGTGGGAAGTAGGATGCAATCACTGATTGAAATGAGATGCAGAGTCTGCGGGAAGGGAGATGCTGTGTCTATGGGAAATGGGATACTGTGAGTGTCGGAAATTGAATGCAGCGTCTGTGAGATACGGGAACCAGTGACTAATGGAAATGGGATGCAGTGACTGAGGGAAATGGGATGCAGTGACTTAGTGAGATGGGATGCAGTGTCAGAGTGAAATGGGATGCAGTGTCTGATTGAAATGGGATGCAGTTAATGAGTGAAATGAGATGCAGTGACTGATGGAAATTGAATGCAGTGACAGAGTGACATGAGCTGCAGTGCCTGATGGAAATGGGATGCAGTTACTGTGGGACATGGGATGCAGTGACTGAGGTCCTGGGAAGGAGTGACTGAGTTAATAGGGATGCAGTGCCCGAGCAGGCTTGGAGTACAGTGACTGAGGGAAATGGGATACAGTGGCTGAGGGAAATGGGATGCAGTGACTGATCGAAATGGGATGCGGTGACTGACAGTAATTGGATGGAGTGACCGATGGTAATGGGAATGCAGTGACTGAGGGAAACGGGACGCAGTGTCAGAGTGAAATGGCCTGCAGTGATTGAGTGATTTGGGATGCAGTGACTGAGGGAAATGGAATGCAGTGGCTGAGTGAAGTGGGATGCACTTTCTCTTTGAAATGGGATGCAGTGACTGTTGGAAATGGATTGCAGTGACTGTTGGCAATGGGATGCAGTGACTGTTGGAAATGGGATGCAGTGACTGTTGGAAATTGATTGCAGTGACTGTTGGCAATGGGATGCAGTCACTGTTAGAAATGGGATGCAGTGACTGTGGGAAATGGGATGCAGTGACTGTGGGAAATGGGATGCAGTGACTGAGGGAAAGGAGATGCAGTGACTGTGGGAAATGGCATACTGTGACTCAGGGTAATGGGATGTAGTGACTGAGGGGAATGGGATGCAGTGACTGAGTGAAATGGGATACTGTGACTGACGAAAGGAGATGCAGTGACTATGGGAAATGGGATGCAGTGACTGAGTGAAATGGGATGCAGTGACTGAGGGTAATGGGATGCAGTGACTGATGGAAATGGGATGCAGTGACTGATGGAAATGGGATGCAGTGTCTGAGGGAAATGGGATGCTGTGACTGAG
Organism: Stegostoma tigrinum; assembly: GCF_030684315.1. Lineage (NCBI taxonomy): Eukaryota > Metazoa > Chordata > Chondrichthyes > Orectolobiformes > Stegostomatidae > Stegostoma > Stegostoma tigrinum. The sequence continues at coordinate 81,442,885 of NC_081365.1, forward strand.
CGTACTGTGATGCAGTGACTGAGGGTAATGGGATGTAGTGACTGATGGTAATGGGATGCAGTGACTGGTGGCAATGAGATGCAGTGACTTAGGGAAAGGAAATGCAGGGAAATGGGATGCTGCGACTGAGGGTAATGGGATGCAGTGACTGATGGAAATGGATGCAGTGACTGAGTGAAATGGGACCCAGTGACTCAGTGAAATGTGATTCAGTCACTGAGTGAAAGGTGATTCCGTCGCTGAGTGAAATATGATGCACTCACTTACAGTACTGTGATTCAGTCACTTAGTGTACTGTGATTCAGTCACTGAGTGAACTGTGATTCAGTCACTGAGTGAACTGTGATGCAGTCACTGAGTGAAATAGGATGCAGTGGCTGAGTGAAATGGGATGCAGTGACTGAGTGAAATGAGACTGAGTGAAATGAGATGCAGTGACTGAGTGAAATGCGATGCAGTGACTGAGGTACTGGGAAGGAGTGACTGAGTTAATAGGGATGCAGTGCCCGAGCAGGCTTGGGGTGCAGTGACTGAGTGAAATGGGATGCAGTGACCAAAGGAAAGGAAATGCAGTGTCTGTGGGAAACGGGATGCTGTGACTGAGGGAAATGGGATGGAGTGACTGCCGGAAATGGGATGCAGTGACTGAGTGAAATGGGATGCAGTGACTGAGGGAAATGGGATGCAGTGACTGAGGGAAGTGGGATGCAGTGACTGAGTGAAATGAGATGCATTGTTTGATGGAAATATGATGCAGTAACTGACTTAAATGAGATGCAGTGACTGAGGGAATTGGTATGCTGTGACTGAGGGAAACGGGTTGCAGTGACCGAATGAAATGAGATGCAGTGACTGAGCGAAATGGGATGCGCTATTTTTTGGGAAGTAGGATGCAATCACTGATTGAAATGAGATGCAGAGACTGTGGGAAACGAGATGCTGTGTCTATGGGAAATGGTATACAGTGAGTGTCGGAAATTGAATGCAGCGTCTGAGAGATACGGGAACCAGTGACTGATGGAAATGGGTTGCAGTGACTGTGGTGAAGGAGATGCAGTGATGGAGTGAATTGGGAGGCAGTGACTGAGTGAAATGTGATGCAGTGACTGAGTGAAATGGGATGAAGTGACTGCGTGAAATGGGATGCTGTGACTGCGTGAAATGGGATGCAGTGACTGCGTGAAATGCGATGCAGTGACTGCGTGAAATGGGATGCAGTGACTGCGTGAAATGGGATGCAGTGACTGCGTGAAATGGGATGCAGTGACTGCGTAAAATGGGACGCAGTGACTGCGTGAAATGTGATTCAGTCACTGAGTGAAATGTGATTCCGTCACTGAGTGAAATATGATGCAGTGGCTGAGTGAAATGGGATGCAGTGACTGAGTGAAATGAGATGCAGTGACTGAGTGAAATGGGATGCAGTGACTGAGTGAAATGGGATGCAGTGACTGAGGGACATGGGATGCAGTGACACACGGACATGGGATGCAGTGACACACGGACATGGGATGCAGTGACTGAGGGAATTGTGATGCAGTGACTGCGTGAAATGGGATGCAGTGACTGAGTGAAATGCGATGCAGTGACTGAGGGACATGGGATGCAGTGACACACGGACATGGGATGCAGTGACACACGGACATGGGATGCAGTGACTGTGGGAATTGGGATGCAGTGACTTCATGAAATGGGATGCAGTGACTGAGTGAAATGCGATGCAGTGACTGCTTCAAATGGGATGCATCACTGAGTGCAATGGGATGCAGTGACTGGGTGAAATGGGATGCAGTGACTGATGGAAATTGGATGCAGTGACTGATGGAAATTGGATGCAGTGACTGATGGAAATTTGATGCAGTGACTGAGGGAAATGGGATGCAGTGACTGTGGTGAAGGAGATGCAGTGATTGAGTAAATGGGATGCAGTGACTGAGTAAAATACAATGCAGTGACTGAGTGAAATGTGATGCAGTGACTGTGTGAAATGCGATGCAGTGACTGACGGACATGGGAAGCAGTGACTGACGGACATGGGAAGCAGTGACTGAGGGACATGGGATGCAGTGACTGAGGGAAATGGGACGCCGTGACTGAGGGAAATGGGATGCCGTGACTGAGGGAAGTGGGATGCAGTGACAGAGTGACATGATCTGCAGTGACAGAGGTACTGGGAAGGAGTGACTGAGTTAATAGGGAATCAGTGCCCGAGCGGGCTTGGGGTGCAGTGCCTGAGGGAAATGGGATACAGTGCCTGACCGAAAAGGGACGCACTGACTGAGTGAAATGGGATGCAATGACTGAGGGACATGGGATGCAGTTACTGAGGGACATGAGATGCAGTAACTGAGAGACATGGGATGCAGTGACACACGGACATGGGATGCAGTGACTGAGGGAATTGGGATGCAGTGACTGAGGGAAATGGGATCCTGTATTTGTAGGAAGGAGGATGCAATCACTGAGTGAAATGCGATGCAGAGACTGAGGGAAAGGAGATGCTGTGAATATGGGAAATGGGATGCAGTGAGTGTGGTGAAGGAGATGCAGTGATTGAGTGAAATGGGATGCAGTGACTGAGTGAAATGTGATGCAGTGACTGCTTGAAATGTGATGCAGTGACTGCTTGAAATGTGATGCAGTGACTGCTTGAAATGGGATGCAGTGACTGAGGGAAATGGGATGCAGTGACTGAGTGAAATCGGATGCAGTGACTGAGTGAAATGTGATTTAGTCACAGTGAAATGGGATGCAGTCGCTGAATGAAATGGGATGCATCACTGAGTGCAATGGGGTGCAGTGACTGGGTGAAATGGGATGCATTGACTGAGTGAATTCGGATGCAGTGACTAAAATGGGATGCACTGACCGAGTGAAATGAGATGCAGTGACTGACGGAAATGGGATGCAGTGACTGACGGAAATGGGGTGCAATATTTGTGGGAAGAAGGATGCAATCACTGAGTGAAATGAGATGATGAGACTGAGGGCCAGGAGATGCTGTGACGATGGGAAATCGGATGCACTGAGTGTGGGAAATTGAATGCAGCGTCTGTGAGATACGGGAAACAGTGACTGATGGAAATGGGATGCAGTAACTGTGTTGAAGGAGATGCAGTGACTGAGTGAAATGGGAAGCAGTGACTGAGTGAAATGGGAAGCAGTGACTGCGTGAAATGGGATGCAGTGACTGCGTGAAATGCGATGCAGTGACTGATGGAAATTGGATGCAGTGACAGAGTGACATGAGGTGCAGTGACTGAGTGAAATGAGATGCAGTGTCTGATTGAAATGTGATGCAGTGACTGAGGGAAATGGGATGCAGTGACTGAGGTACTGGGAAGGGGTGACTGAGTGAAATGCGATGCAGTGACTGAGTGAAATGCGATGCAGTGACTGAGTGAAATGCGATGCACTGACTGAGTGAAATGCGATGAACTGACTGATGGAAATTGGATGCAGTGACAGAGCGACATGAGCTGCAGAGACTGAATGAAATGAGAAGCATAGAATGCACTGTCTGAGAGATACGGGAAACAGTGACTGATGGAAATGGGATGCAGTGACTGTGGTGAAATGGGATGCAGTGATTGTGTGAAATGGGATACAGTGATTGTGTGAAATGGGATGCGGTGACTGAGGGAAATGGGAAGCAGTGACTGAGTGAAATGGGATGCAGTGACTCAGGGAAATGGGATGCAGTGACTCAGGGAAATGGGATGCAGTGATTGAGTGAAATGGGATGCAGTGACTGATGCAAATGGGATACATTGACTGAGGGAAATGGGTTGCAGTGACTGAGGGAAATGGGATGCAGTGACTGAGGGAAATGAGATGCACTGATTGTGTGAAATGGGATGCACCAATTGTAAGAAATGGGATGCAGTGACAGTGTGAAATGGGACGCAGTGACTCAGTGAAATGTGATTCAGTCACTGAGTGAAATATGATGCACTCACTGAGTGTACTGTGATTCAGTCACTGATTCAACTGTGATTCAGTCACTGACTGATCTGTGATGCAGTCACTGAGTGAAATAGGATGCAGTGGCTGAGTGAAATGGGATGCAGTGACTGAGTGAAATGAGATGCAGTGACTGAGGAACATGGGATGCAGTGACAGAGGGAAATGCGATGCAGTGACAGAGTGAAATGGGAAGCAGTGACAGAGTGAAATGGGAAGCAGTGACAGAGTGAATTGGGAAGCAGTGACAGAGTGAAATGGGATGCAGTGACTGAGGGAAAAGGGATGCAGTGACTGCGTGAAATGGGACGCAGTGACTCAGTGAAATGTGATTCCGTCACTGAGTGAAATATGATGCACTCACTGAGTGTACTGTGATTCAGTCACTGTGTGAACTGTGATTCAGTCACTGAGTGAAATAGGATGCAGTGGCTGTGTGAAATGGGATGCAGTGACTGAGGGACATGGGATGCAGTGACTTAGGGACATGGGATGCAGTGACTGAGGGACATGGGATGCAGTGACACACGGACATGGGATGCAGTGACTGAGGGAATTGGGATGCAGTGACTGCGTGAAATGGAATGCAGTGACTGAATGAAATGCGATGCAGTCACTGAGTGCAATGTGATTTCGTCGCTGAGTGAAATGGGATGCAGTCGCTGAGTGAAATGGGATGCAGTCGCTGAGTGAAATGGGATGCAGTGACTGAGTGAAATCGGATGCAGTGACTGAGGGAAATGGGATGCAGTATTTGTGTGAGGAAGAATGCAATCACTGAGTGAAATGAGATGATGAGACTGAAGGCAAGGAGATGCTGTGACTATGGGAAATGGGATGCACTGAGTGTGGGAAATTGAATGCAGCGTCTGTGAGATACGGGAAACAGTGACTGATGGAAATGAGATGCAGTAACTGTGTTGAAGGAGATGCAGTGACTGAGTGGAATGGGATGCAGTGACTGAGTGAAATGGGATGCAGTGACTGCGTGAAATGCGATGCAGTGACTGAGTGAAATGTGATTCAGTCACTGAGTGAATTGGGATGCAGTCACTGAGTGAAATGGGATGCAGTGACTGATGGTAATTGGATGCAGTGACAGAGTGACATGAGGTGCAGTGACTGAGTGAAATGAGATGCAGTGTCTGACTGAAATGTGATGCAGTGACTGAGGGAAATGGGATGCAGTGACTGAGTGAAATGCGATGCAGTGACTGAGTGAAATGCGATGCACTGACTGAGTGAAATGCGATGCAGTGACTGAGTGAAATGCGATGCACTGACTGAGTGAAATGCGATGCACTGACTGAGTGAAATGAGATGCACTGACTGATGGAAATTGGATGCAGTGACAGAGCGACATGAGCTGCAGTGACTGAGTGAATTGAGAAGCATAGAATGCACTGTCTGTGAGATACGGGAAACAGTGACTAATGGAAATGGGATGCAGTGACTATGGTGAAGGGGATGCAGCGACTGAGTGAAATGGGATGCAGTGACTGAGTGAAATGCGATGCAGTGACTGTGTGAAATGCGATGCAGTGACTGCGTGAAATGTGATGTAGTGACAGAGTGAACTTTGATGCAGTGACAGAGTGAAATGGGATGCAGTGACAGAGTGAATTGGGATGCAGTGACTGAGGGAAAAGGGATGCAGTGACTGCATGAAATGGGACGTAGTGACTCAGTGAAATGTGATTCCGTCACTGAGTGAAATGTTATTCCGTCACTGAGTGAAATATGATGCACTCACTGAGTGTACGGTGATTCAGTCACTGAGTGAACTGTGATTCAGTCAATGAGTGAAATAGGATACAGTGGCTGAGTGAAATGGGATGCAGTGACTGAGGTACATGCGATCCAGTGACTGAGGGACATGCGATGCAGTGACTTAGGGACATGGGATGCAGTGACTGAGGGACATGGGATGCAGTGACACACGGACATGGGATGCAGTGACTGAGGGAATTGGGATGCAGTGACTGCGTGAAATGGAATGCAGTGACTGAGTGAAATGCGATGCAGTCACTCAGTGCAATGTGATGCAGTGACTGAGTGAAATGGGATGCAGTGACTGCTTGAAATGGGATGCATCACTGAGTGCAATGGGATGCAGTGACTGTGTGAAATGGGATGCAGTGACTGATGGAAATGTGATGCAGTGACTGAGGGAAATGGGATGCAGTGACTGAGGGAAATGGGATGCAGTGAGTGTGGGAAATTGAATTCATCGTCTGTGAGATATGGGAAACAGTGACTGATGGAAATGTGATGCTGTGACTGTGGTGTAGGAGAGGCAGTGATTGAGTAAATGTGATGCAGTGACTGAGTGAAATGTGATGCAGTGACTGAGTGAAATGGGATGCACTGACCGAGTGAAATGAGATGCAGTGACTGAGGGAAATGGGATGCAATCACTGAGTGAATTGCGATGCAGAGACTGAGGGAAAGGAGATGCTGTGATGATGGGAAATGGGATGCAGTGAGTGTGTGAAATTGAATGCCGCGTCTGTGAGATAAGGGAAACAGTGACTGATGGAAATGGGATGCAGTGACTATGGTGAAGGCGATGCAGTGATTGAGTTTAATGGGATGCAGTGACTGAGTAAAATACGATGCAGTGACTGTGTGAAATGTGATGCAGTGACTGCGTGAAATGGGATGCAATGACTGTGGTGAAGGAGATGCAGTGACTGAGGGAAATGGGATGCAGTGATTTAGTGAAATGGGATGCAGTGACTGAGGGAAATGGGATGCAGTGACTGAGTGAAATGAGATGCACTGTCTGATGGAAATGTGTTTCAGTCAATGAGTGAAATGGGATACAGTGACTGAGTGAAATGCGATGCAGTGACTGAGGGAAATGGGATACAGTGACTGAGTGAAATGGGATGCAGTATTTGTAGGAAGGAGGATGCAATCACTGAGTGAAATGCGATGCAGAGACTGAGGGAAAGGAGATGCTGTGACTATGGGAAATGGGATGCAGTGAGTGTGGGAAATTGAATTCATTGTCTGTGAGATAGGGGAAACAGTGACTGATGGCAATGTGATGCAGTGTCTGTGGTGAAGGAGATGCAGTGATTGAGTGAAATGGGATGCAGTGACTGAGTGAAATGTGATGCAGTGACTGCTTGAAATGGGATGCAGTGACTGAGTGAAATCGGATGCAGTGACTGAGTGAAATGTGATTTAGTCACTGAGTGAAATGGAATGCAGTCGCTGAGTGAAATGGGATGCATTACTGAGTACAATGGGATGCAGTGACTGGGTGAAATGGGATGCAGTCACTGAGTGAAATGTGATTCAGTCACTGAGTGAAATGTGATTCAGTCACTGAGTGAATTGGGATGCAGTCACTGAGTGAAATGGGATGCATCACAGAGTGAAATGGGATGCATCACTGAGTGCAATGGGATGCAGTTACTGGGTGCAATGGGATGCAGTTACTGGGTGCAATGGGATGCAGTGACTGAGTGAAATCGGATGCAGTGACTGAGGGAAATGGGATGCAGTATTTGTGTGAAGAAGAATGCAATCACTGAGTGAAATGAGATGATGAGACTGAAGGCAAGGAGATGCTGTGACTATGGGAAATGGGATGCACTGAGTGTGGGAAATTGAATGCAGCGTCTGTGAGATACGGGAAACAGTGACTGATGGAAATGAGATGCAGTAACTGTGTTGAAGGAGATGCAGTGACTGAGTGGAATGGGATGCAGTGACTGAGTGAAATGGGATGCAGTGACTGCGTGAAATGCGATGCAGTGACTGAGTGAAATGTGATTCAGTCACTGAGTGAATTGGGATGCAGTCACTGAGTGAAATGGGATGCAGTGACTGATGGTAATTGGATGCAGTGACAGAGTGACATGAGGTGCATTGACTGAGTGAAATGAGATGCACTGTCTGACTGAAATGTGATGCAGTGACTGAGGGAAATGGGATGCAGTGACTGAGGTACTGCGAAGGAGTGACTGAGTGAAATGCGATGCAGTGACTGAGTGAAATGCGATGCACTGACTGATGGAAATTGGATGCAGTGACAGAGCGACATGAGCTGCAGTGACTGAGTGAATTGAGAAGCATAGAATGCACTGTCTGTGAGATACGGGAAACAGTGACTAATGGAAATGGGATGCAGTGACTATGGTGAAGGGGATGCAGCGACTGCGTGAAATGGGATGCAGTGACTGAGTGAAATGCGATGCAGTGACTGTGTGAAATGGGATGCTGTGACTGCGTGAAATGGGATGCAGTGACTGCGTGAAATGCGATGCAGTGACTGCGTGAAATGGGATGCAGTGACTGCGTGAAATGGGATGCAGTGACTGCGTGAAATGGGATGCAGTGACTGCGTGAAATGGGACGCAGTGACTGCGTGAAATGTGATTCAGTCACTGAGTGAAATGTGATTCAGTCACTGAGTGAAATAGGATGCAGTGGCTGAGTGAAATGGGATGCAGTGACTGAGTGAAATGAGATGCAGTGACTGAGTGAAATGGGATGCAGTGACTGAGTGAAATGGGATGCAGTGACTGAGGGACATGGGATGCAGTGACACACGGACATGGGATGCAGTGACACACGGACATGGGATGCAGTGACTGAGGGAATTGTGATGCAGTGACTGCGTGAAATGGGATGCAGTGACTGAGTGAAATGCGATGCAGTGACTGAGGGACATGGGTTGCAGTGACACACGGACATGGGATGCAGTGACACACGGACATGGGATGCAGTGACTGAGGGAATTGGGATGCAGTGACTTCATGAAATGGGATGCAGTGACTGAGTGAAATGCGATGCAGTGACTGCTTGAAATGGGATGCATCACTGAGTGCAATGGGATGCAGTGACTGGGTGAAATGGGATGCAGTGACTGATGGAAATGGGATGCAGTGACTGAGGGAAATACGATGCAGTGACTGAGTGAAATGTGATGCAGTGACTGCGTGAAATGCGATGCAGTGACTGAGGGACATGGGAAGCAGTGACTGACGGACATGGGAAGCAGTGACTTAGGGACATGGGATGCAGTGACTGAGGGAAATGGGACACCGTGACTGAGGGAAATGGGATGCCGTGACTGAGGGAAGTGGGATGCAGTGACAGAGTGACATGATCTGCAGTGGCAGAGGTACTGGGAAGGAGTGACTGAGTTAATAGGGTATCAGTGCCCGAGCGGGCTTGGGGTGCAGTGACTGAGGGAAATGGGATACAGTGCCTGACTGAAAAGGGACGCACTGACTGAGTGAAATGGGATGCAATGACTGAGGGACATGGGATGCAGTGACTGAGGTACATGGGATGCAGTGACACACGGACATGGGATGCAGTGACTGAGGGAATTGGGATGCAGTGACTGATTGAAATGTGATGCAGTGACTGAGGGAAATGGGATGCAGTGACTGAGGTACGAGGAAGGAGTGACTGAGTGAAATGCGATGCAGTGACTGAGTGAAATGAGATGCACTGACTGATGGAAATTGGATGCAGTGACAGAGCGACATGAGCTGCAGTGACTGAGTGAAATGAGAAGCATTGAATGCACTGTCTGTGAGAAACGGGAAACAGTGACTGATGGAAATGGGATGCAGTGACTGTGGTGAAGGGGATGCAGTGACTGAGTGAAATGGGATGCAGTGACTGAGTGAAATGCGATGCAGTGACTGCGTGAAATGAGATGCAGTGACTGCATGAAATGGGATGAAGTGACTGCGTGAAATGTGATGCAGTGACAGAGTGAACTCTGATGCAGTGACAGAGTGAAAGGGGATGCAGTGACAGAGTGAAAGGGGATGCAGTGACAGAGTAAAATGGGATGCAGTGACGGATGCAAATGGGATGCAGTGACTGAGTGAAATGGGATGCAGTGACTGACGGAAATGGCATGCAGTGACTGAGGGAAATGGTATGCAGTGACTGAGGGAAATGAGATGCAGTGACTGTGAGGGAAATGAGATGCAGTGACTGAGGGAATTAGGATGCAGTGACTGAGTGAAATGGGATGCAGTGACTGAGTGAAATGGGATGCAGTGACTGAGGGAAAATGGGTTGCAATGACTGATGGAAATGGGATATAGTGACTGAGGGAAATGGGATGCAGTGACTGAGGGAAATGAGATGCAGTGACTGTGAGGGAAATGAGATGCAGTGACTGAGGGAATTAGGATGCAGTGACTGAGTGAAATGGGATGCAGTGACTGAGTGAAATGGGATGCAGTGACTGAGGGAAAATGGGTTGCAATGACTGATGGAAATGGGATATAGTGACAGATGGAAATGGGATGCAGTGACTGTGGGAAATGCGATGCAGTGACTGAGTGAATTGGGATGCAGTGACACACGGAAATGGGATGCCTTGACTGACGGAAATGGGATGCAGTGATTGATGGAAATGTGATGCAGTGACTGATGGAAATGGGATGCTGTGACTGAGGGAAATGGGATGCAGTGACTGAGGGAAATGAGATGCAGTGTCTGAGGGAAATGAGATGCAGTGTCTGAGTGAAATGGGATGCAGTGATCGTGTGAAATGGGATGCGGTGACTGAGGGAAATGGGATGCAGTGACTGAGGGAAATGGGATGCAGTGACTCAGGGAAATGGGATGCAGTGATTGAGTGAAATGGGATGCAGTGACTGATGCAAATGGGATGCAGTGACTGATGCAAATGGGATACATTGACTGAGGGAAATGGGTTGCAGTGACTGATGGAAATGGGATGCAGTGACTGAGGGAAATGGGATGCAGTGATTGAGGGAAATGGGATGCAGTGACTGAGTGAAATGGGATGCATTACTGAGTACAATGGGATGCAGTGACTGGGTGAAATGGGATGCAGTCACTGAGTGAAATGTGATTCAGTCACTGAGTGAAATGTGATTCAGTCACTGAGTGAATTGGGATGCAGGCACTGAGTGAAATGGGATGCATCACTGACTGAAAAGGGATGCAGTGACTGATGGAAATTGGATGGAGTGACAGAGTGACATGAGGTGCAGTGACTGAGTGAAATGAGATGCAGTGTCTGATTGAAATGTGATGCAGTGACTGAGGGAAATGGGATGCAGTGACTGAGGTACGAGGAAGGAGTGACTGAGTGAAATGCGATGCAGTGACTGAGTGAAATGCGATGCAGTGACTGAGTGAAATGAGATGCACTGACTGATGGAAATTGGATGCAGTGACAGAGCGACATGAGCTGCAGTGACTGAGTGAAATGAGAAGCATTGAATGCACTGTCTGTGAGAAACGGGAAACAGTGACTGATGGAAATGGGATGCAGTGACTGTGGTGAAGGGGATGCAGTGACTGAGTGAAATGGGATGCAGTGACTGAGTGAAATGCGATGCAGTGACTGCGTGAAATGAGATGCAGTGACTGCATGAAATGGGATGAAGTGACTGCGTGAAATGTGATGCAGTGACAGAGTGAAAGGGGATGCAGTGACAGAGTGAAAGGGGATGCAGTGACAGAGTAAAATGGGATGCAGTGACGGATGCAAATGGGATGCAGTGACTGAGTGAAATGGGATGCAGTGACTGACGGAAATGGCATGCAGTGACTGAGGGAAATGGGATGCAGTGACTGAGGGAAATGAGATGCAGTGACTGTGAGGGAAATGAGATGCAGTGACTGAGGGAATTAGGATGCAGTGACTGAGTGAAATGGGATGCAGTGACTGAGTGAAATGGGATGCAGTGGCTGAGTGAAATGGGATGCAGTGACTGAGTGAAATGAGATGCAGTGACTGAGTGAAATGGGATGCAGTGACTGAGGGACATGGGATGCAGTGACACACGGACATGGGATGCAGTGACACACGGACATGGGATGCAGTGACTGAGGGAATTGTGATGCAGTGACTGCGTGAAATGGGATGCAGTGACTGAGTGAAATGCGATGCAGTGACTGAGGGACATGGGTTGCAGTGACACACGGACATGGGATGCAGTGACACACGGACATGGGATGCAGTGACTGAGGGAATTGGGATGCAGTGACTTCATGAAATGGGATGCAGTGACTGAGTAAAATGCGATGCAGTGACTGCTTGAAATGGGATGCATCACTGAGTGCAATGGGATGCAGTGACTGGGTGAAATGGGATGCAGTGACTGATGGAAATGGGATGCAGTGACTTTGGGAAATACGATGCAGTGACTGAGTGAAATGTGATGCAGTGACTGCGTGAAATGCGATGCAGTGACTGCGTGACATGGGAAGCAGTGACTGACGGACATGGGAAGCAGTGACTTAGGGACATGGGATGCAGTGACTGAGGGAAATGGGACACCGTGACTGAGGGAAATGGGATGCCGTGACTGAGGGAAGTGGGATGCAGTGACAGAGTGACATGATCTGCAGTGGCAGAGGTACTGGGAAGGAGTGACTGAGTTAATAGGGTATCAGTGCCCGAGCGGGCTTGGGGTGCAGTGACTGAGGGAAATGGGATACAGTGCCTGACTGAAAAGGGACGCACTGACTGAGTGAAATGGGATGCAATGACTGAGGGACATGGGATGCAGTGACTGAGGGACATGGGATGCAGTGACACACGGACATGGGATGCAGTGACTGAGGGAATTGGGATGCAGTGACTGATTGAAATGTGATGCAGTGACTGAGGGAAATGGGATGCAGTGACTGAGGTACGAGGAAGGAGTGACTGAGTGAAATGCGATGCAGTGACTGAGTGAAATGCGATGCAGTGACTGAGTGAAATGAGATGCACTGACTGATGGAAATTGGATGCAGGGACAGAGCGACATGAGCTGCAGTGACTGAGTGAAATGAGAAGCATTGAATGCACTGTCTGTGAGAAACGGGAAACAGTGACTGATGGAAATGGGATGCAGTGACTGTGGTGAAGGGGATGCAGTGACTGAGTGAAATGGGATGCAGTGACTGAGTGAAATGCGATGCAGTGACTGCGTGAAATGAGATGCAGTGACTGCATGAAATGGGATGAAGTGACTGCGTGAAATGTGATGCAGTGACAGAGTGAAAGGGGATGCAGTGACAGAGTAAAATGGGATGCAGTGACGGATGCAAATGGGATGCAGTGACTGAGTGAAATGGGATGCAGTGACTGACGGAAATGGCATGCAGTGACTGAGGGAAATGGGATGCAGTGACTGAGGGAAATGAGATGCAGTGACTGTGAGGGAAATGAGATGCAGTGACTGAGGGAATTAGGATGCAGTGACTGAGTGAAATGGGATGCAGTGACTGAGTGAAATGGGATGCAGTGACTGAGGGAAAATGGGTTGCAATGACTGATGGAAATGGATATAGTGACAGATGGAAATGGGATGCAGTGACTGTGGGAAATGCGATGCAGTGACTGAGTGAATTGGGATGCAGTGACACACGGAAATGGGATGCCTTGACTGACGGAAATGGGATGCAGTGATTGATGGTAATGTGATGCAGTGACTGAGTGAAATGGGATGCAGTGACTGAGGGAAATGGGATGCACTGACTGAGGGAAATGAGATGCAGTGTCTGAGGGAAATGAGATGCAGTGTCTGAGTGAAATGGGATGCAGTGATTGTGTGAAATGGGATGCGGTGACTGAGGGAAATGGGATGCAGTGACTGAGGGAAATGGGATGCAGTGACTCAGGGAAATGGGATGCAGTGATTGAGTGAAATGGGATGCAGTGACTGATTCAAATGGGATGCAGTGACTGATGCAAATGGGATACGTTGACTGAGGGAAATGGGTTGCGGTGACTGATGGAAATGGGATGCAGTGACTGAGGGAAATGGGATGCAGTGACTGAGGGAAATGGGATGCAGTGACTGAGTGAAATGGGATGCAGTGATGAGTGAAATGAGATGCAGTCACTGAATGAAATGGAATGCACTGATTGTGTGAAATGGGATGCAGTGACTGTGTGAAATGGGATGCAGTGACTGAGGGAAAAGGGATGCAGTGACTGAGTGAAATGGGAAGCAGTGACTGAGTGAAATGTGATGCAGTCACTGAATGAAATGGAATGCACTGATTGTGTGAAATGGGATGCACTGATTGTGTGAAACGGGATGCAGTGACTGAGTGAAATGGGATGCCGTGACTGAGGGAAATGAGATGCAGTGACTGAGGGAAATCGGATGCAGTGACTGAGGGAAATCGGATGCAGTGACTGATGAAATGGGATGCAGTGACTGAGTCAAATGTGATGCAGTCACTGAAAGAAATGGGATGCACTGATTGTGTGAAATGGAATGCAGTGACTGAGTGAAATGGGATGCAGTGACTGAGGGAAAATGGGTTGCAATGACTGTGGGAAATGGGATGCAGTGACTGAGGGAAAATGGGTTGCAATGACTGATGGAAATGGGATATAGTGACAGATGGAAATGGGATGCAGTGACTGTGGGAAATGCGATGCAGTGACTGAGTGAATTGGGATGCAGTGACACACGGAAATAGGATGCCTTGACTGACGGAAATGGGATGCAGTCATTGACGGAAATGTGATGCAGTGACTGATGGAAATGGGATGCAGTGACTGAGGGAAATGGGATGCAGTGACTGAGGGAAATGAGATGCAGTGTCTGAGTGAAATGGGATGCAGTGACTGAGGGAAAAGGGATGCAGTGACTGAGTGAAATGGGATGCAGTGACTGAGTGAAATGTGATGCAGTCACTGAATGAAATGGAATGCACTGATTGTGTGAAATGGGATGCACTGATTGTGTGAAATGGGATGCAGTGACTGAGTGAAACCGGATGCAGTGACTGAGTGAAATGGGATGCCGTGACTGAGGGAAATGAGATGCAGTGACTGAGGGAAATCGGATGCAGTGACTGAGGGAAATCGGATGCAGTGACTGATGAAATGGGATGCAGTGACTGAGTCAAATGTGATGCAGTCACTGAAAGAAATGGGATGCACTGATTGTGTGAAATGGAATGCAGTGACTGAGTGAAATGGGATGCAGTGACTGAGGGAAAATGGGTTGCAATGACTGTGGGAAATGGGATGCAGTGACTGAGGGAAAATGGGTTGCAATGACTGATGGAAATGGGATATAGTGACAGATGGAAATGGGATGCAGTGACTGTGGGAAATGCGATGCAGTGACTGAGTGAATTGGGATGCAGTGACACACGGAAATAGGATGCCTTGACTGACGGAAATGGGATGCAGTCATTGACGGAAATGTGATGCAGTGACTGATGGAAATGGGATGCAGTGACTGAGGGAAATGGGATGCAGTGACTGAGGGAAATGAGATGCAGTGTCTGAGTGAAATGGGATGCAGTGATTGTGTGAAATGGGATACAGTGATTGTGTGAAATGGGATGCGGTGACTGAGGGAAATGGGATGCAGTGACTGAGTGAAATGGGATGCAGTGACTCAGGGAAATGGGATGCAGTGACTCAGGGAAATGGGATGCAGTGATTGAGTGAAATGGGATGCAGTGACTGATGCAAATGGGATACATTGACTGAGGGAAATGGGTTGCAGTGACTGAGGGAAATGGGATGCAGTGACTGAGGGAAATGAGATGCACTGATTGTGTGAAATGGGTTGCACCAATTGTAAGAAATGGGATGCAGTGACTCAGTGAAATGTGATTCAGTCACTGAGTGAAATATGATGCACTCACTGAGTGTACTGTGATTCAGTCACTGATTCAACTGTGATTCAGTCACTGAGTGAACTGTGATGCAGTCACTGAGTGAAATAGGATGCAGTGGCTGAGTGAAATGGGATGCAGTGACTGAGTGAAATGAGATGCAGTGACTGAGGAACATGGGATGCAGTGACTGAGGGAAATGGGATGCAGTGACTGAGGGACATGGGATGCAGTGACAGAGGGAAATGAGATGCTGTGACTGAGGGAAATGAGATGCAGTGACTGAGGGAAATGAGATGCAGTGACTGAGGGAATTGGGATGCAGTGACTGAGGGAAAATGGGTTGCAATGACTGATGGAAATGGGATATAGTGACAGATGGAAATGGGATGCAGTGACTGTGGGAAATGCGATGCAGTGACTGAGTGAATTGGGATGCAGTGACACACGGAAATGGGAAGCCTTGACTGACGGAAATGGGATGCAGTGATTGATGGAAATGTGATACAGTGACTGAGGGAAATGAGATGCAGTGACTGAGGGAAATGAGATGCAGTGACTGAGTGAAATGGGATGCAGTGACTGAGGGAAACTGGGAAGCAGTGACTGAGGGAAATGGGATGCAGTGACTGAGTGAAATGGGAGGCAGTGACTATGGGAAATGGGATGCAGTGACTGAGTGAAATGGGGTGCTGAGACTGAGTGAAATGTGATGCAGTGACTGTCGGAAATGTGACGCAGTGACTGAGGGAATTAGGATGCAGTGACTGAGTGAACTGGGATGCAGTGACTGAGTGAAATGGGATGCAGCGACTGAGGGAAAATGGGTTGCAATGACTGATGGAAATGGGATATAGTGACAGATGGAAATGGGATGCAGTGACTGTGGGAAATGCGATGCAGTGACTGAGTGAATTGGGATGCAGTGACACACGGAAATGGGATGCCTTGACTGACGGAAATGGGATGCAGTGATTGATGGAAATGTGATGCAGTGACTGATGGAAATGGGATGCAGTGACTGAGGGAAATGGGATGCAGTGTCTGAGGGAAATGAGAAGCAGTGTCTGAGGGAAATGAGATGCAGTGTCTGAGTGAAATGGGATGCAGTGATTGTGTGAAATGGGATGCGGTGACTGAGGGAAATGGGATGCAGTGACTGAGGGAAATGGGATGCAGTGACTCAGGGAAATGGGATGCAGTGACTCAGGGAAATGGGATGCAGTGATTGAGTGAAATGGGATGCAGTGACTGATGCAAATGGGATGCAGTGACTGATGCAAATGGGATACATTGACTGAGGGAAATGGGTTGCAGTGACTGATGGAAATGGGATGCAGTGACTGAGGGAAATGGGATGCAGTGACTGAGGGAAATGGGATGCAGTGACTGAGGGAAATGGGATGCAGTGACTGAGTGAAATGGGACGCAGTGACTGAGTGAAATGGGATGCAGTGACTGAGTGAAATGTGATGCAGTCACTGAATGAAATGGAAAGCACTGATTGTGTGAAATGGGATGCACTGATTGTGTGAAATGGGATGCACTGATTGTGTGAAATGGGATGCAGTGACTGTGTGAAATGGGATGCAGTGACTGAGGGAAAAGGGATGCAGTGACTGAGTGAAACGGGATGCAGTGACTGAGTGAAACGGGATGCAGTGACTGATGGAAATTGGATGCAGTGTCAGAGTGACATGAGCTGCAGTGTCTGATGGAAATGTGATGCAGTGACTGAGGGAAATGGGATGCAGTGACTGAGGGAAATGGGATGCAGTGAGTGTGGGAAATTGAATTCATCGTCTGTGAGATACGGGAAACAGTGACTGATGGAAATGTGATGCAGTGATTGTGGTGTAGGAGAGGCAGTGATTGAGTAAATGTGATGCAGTGACTGAGTGAAATGTGATGCAGTGACTGAGTGAAATGTGATGCAGTGACTGAGTGAAATGGGATGCAGTGACTGAGTGAAATGGGATGCACTGACCGAGTGAAATGAGATGCAGTGACTGAGGGAAATGGGATGCAATCACTGAGTGAATTGCGATGCAGAGACTGAGGGAAAGGAGATGCTGTGATGATGGGAAATGGGATGCAGTGAGTGTGTGAAATTGAATGCCGCGTCTGTGAGATAAGGGAAACAGTGACTGATGGAAATGGGATGCAGTGACTATGGTGAAGGAGATGCAGTGATTGAGTTGAATGGGATGCAGTGACTGAGCAAAATACGATGCAGTGACTGAGTGAAATGTGATGCAGTGACTGCGTGAAATGGGATGCAATGACTGTGGTGAAGGAGATGCAGTGACTGAGTGAAATGGGATGCAGTGATTGAGTGAAATGGGATGCAGTGATTGAGTGAAATGGGATGCAGTGACTGAGTGAAATGAGATGCACTGTCTGATGGAAATGTGATGCAGTGACAGAGTGACATGAGCTGCAGTGACAGAGGTACTGGGAAGGAGTGACTGAGTTAATAGGGAATCAGTGCCCGAGCGGGCTTGGGGTGCAGTGACTGAGGGAAATGGGATACAGTGCCTGACCGAAAAGGGACGCACTGACTGAGTGAAATGGGATGCAGTGACTGAGGAACATGGGATGCAGTGACACACGGACATGGGAGCAGTGACTGAGGGAATTGGGATGCAGTGACTGAGGGAAATGTGATGCACTGACTGAGTGAAATGCGATGCAGTGACTGAGTGAAATGCGATGCAGTGACTGAGTGAAATGCGATGCATGACTGAGGGAAATGGGATACAGTGACTGAGTGAAATGGGATGCAGTATTTGTAGGAAGGAGGATGCAATCACTGAGTGAAATGCGATGCAGAGACTGAGGGAAAGGAGATGCTGTGACTATGGGAAATGGGATGCAGTGAGTGTGGGAAATTGAATTCATCGTCTGTGAGATACGGGAAACAGTGACTGATGGAAATGTGATGCAGTGTCTGTGGTGAAGGAGATGCAGTGATTGAGTGAAATGGGATGCAGTGACTGAGTGAAATGTGATGCAGTGACTGCTTGAAATGGGATGCAGTGACTGAGTGAAATCGGATGCAGTGACTGAGTGAAATGTGATTTAGTCACTGAGCGAAATGGAATGCAGTCGCTGAGTGAAATGGGATGCATTACTGAGTACAATGGGATGCAGTGACTGGGTGAAATGGGATGCAGTCACTGAGTGAAATGTGATTCAGTCACTGAGTGAAATGTGATTCAGTCACTGAGTGAATTGGGATGCAGTCACTGAGTGAAATGGGATGCATCACTGACTGAAAAGGGATGCAGTGACTGATGGAAATTGGATGGAGTGACAGAGTGACATGAGGTGCAGTGACTGAGTGAAATGAGATGCAGTGTCTGATTGAAATGTGATGCAGTGACTGAGGGAAATGGGATGCAGTGACTGAGGTACGAGGAAGGAGTGACTGAGTGAAATGCGATGCAGTGACTGAGTGAAATGAGATGCACTGACTGATGGAAATTGGATGCAGTGACAGAGCGACATGAGCTGCAGTGACTGAGTGAAATGAGAAGCATTGAATGCACTGTCTGTGAGAAACGGGAAACAGTGACTGATGGAAATGGGATGCAGTGACTGTGGTGAAGGGGATGCAGTGACTGAGTGAAATGGGATGCAGTGACTGAGTGAAATGCGATGCAGTGACTGCGTGAAATGAGATGCAGTGACTGCATGAAATGGGATGAAGTGACTGCGTGAAATGTGATGCAGTGACAGAGTGAAAGGGGATGCAGTGACAGAGTGAAAGGGGATGCAGTGACAGAGTAAAATGGGATGCAGTGACGGATGCAAATGGGATGCAGTGACTGAGTGAAATGGGATGCAGTGACTGACGGAAATGGCATGCAGTGACTGAGGGAAATGGGATGCAGTGACTGAGGGAAATGAGATGCAGTGACTGTGAGGGAAATGAGATGCAGTGACTGAGGGAATTAGGATGCAGTGACTTGATGAAATGGGATGCAGTGACTGAGTGAAATGGGATGCAGTGACTGAGGGAAAATGGGTTGCAATGACTGATGGAAATGGGATGCAGTGACTGTGGGAAATGCGATGCAGTGACTGAGTGAATTGGGATGCAGTGACACACGGAAATGGGATGCCTTGACTGACGGAAATGGGATGCAGTGATTGATGGAAATGTGACGCAGTGACTGATGGAAATGGGATGCAGTGACTGAGGGAAATGGGATGCAGTGACTGAGGGAAATGAGATGCAGTGTCTGAGGGAAATGAGATGCAGTGTCTGAGTGAAATCGGATGCAGTGATCGTGTGAAATGGGATGCGGTGACTGAGGGAAATGGGATGCAGTGACTGAGGGAAATGGGATGCAGTGACTCAGGGAAATGGGATGCAGTGATTGAGTGAAATGGGATGCAGTGACTGATTCAAATGGGATGCAGTGACTGATGCAAATGGGATACGTTGACTGAGGGAAATGGGTTGCAGTGACTGATGGAAATGGGATGCAGTGACTGAGGGAAATGGGATGCAGTGACTGAGGGAAATGGGATGCAGTGACTGAGTGAAATGGGATGCAGTGATGAGTGAAATGTGATGCAGTCACTGAATGAAATGGAATGCACTGATTGTGTGAAATGGGATGCAGTGACTGTGTGAAATGGGATGCAGTGACTGAGGGAAAAGGGATGCAGTGACTGAGTGAAATGGGAAGCAGTGACTGAGTGAAATGTGATGCAGTCACTGAATGAAATGGAATGCACTGATTGTGTGAAATGGGATGCACTGATTGTGTGAAATGGGATGCAGTGACTGAGGGAAATGGGATGGAGTGACTGAGGGAAATGGGATGCAGTGACTGAGTGAAATGGGATGCATTACTGAGTACAATGGGATGCAGTGACTGAGTGAAATGGGAGGCAGTGACTATGGGAAATGGGAGGCAGTGACTGATGCAAATGGGATACATTGACTGAGTGAAATGGGATGCAGTGACTGAAGGAAAATGGGTTGCAATGACTGATGGAAATGGGATATAGTGACTGAGGGAAATGGGATGCAGTGACTGAGGGAAATGAGATGCAGTGACAGTGAGGGAAATGAGATGCAGTGACTGAGGGAATTAGGATACAGTGACTGAGGGAATTAGGATGCAGTGACTGAGTGAAATGGGATGCAGTGACTGAGTGAAATGGGATGCAGTGACTGAAGGAAAATGGGTTGCAATGACTGATGGAAATGGGATATAGTGACAGATGGAAATGGGATGCAGTGACTGTGGGAAATGCGATGCAGTGACTGAGTGAATTGGGATGCAGTGACACACGGAAATGGGATGCCTTGACTGACGGAAATGGGATGCAATGATTGATGGAAATGTGATGCAGTGACTGATGGAAATGGGATGCTGTGACTGAGGGAAATGGGATGCAGTGACTGAGGGAAATGAGATGCAGTGTCTGAGGGAAATGAGATGCAGTGTCTGAGTGAAATGGGATGCAGTGATCGTGTGAAATGGGATGCGGTGACTGAGGGAAATGGGATGCAGTGACTGAGGGAAATGGGATGCAGTGACTCAGGGAAATGGGATGCAGTGACTGAGGGAAATGGGATGCAGTGACTCAGGGAAATGGGATGCAGTGATTGAGTGAAATGGGATGCAGTGACTGATGCAAATGGGATGCAGTGACTGATGCAAATGGGATACATTGACTGAGGGAAATGGGTTGCAGTGACTGATGGAAATGGGATGCAGTGACTGAGGGAAATGGGATGCAGTGACTGAGGGAAATGGGATGCAGTGACTGAGTGAAATGGGATGCATTACTGAGTACAATGGGATGCAGTGACTGGGTGAAATGGGATGCAGTCACTGAGTGAAATGTGATTCAGTCACTGAGTGAAATGTGATTCAGTCACTGAGTGAATTGGGATGCAGTCACTGAGTGAAATGGGATGCATCACTGACTGAAAAGGGATGCAGTGACTGATGGAAATTGGATGGAGTGACAGAGTGACATGAGGTGCAGTGACTGAGTGAAATGAGATGCAGTGTCTGATTGAAATGTGATGCAGTGACTGAGGGAAATGGGATGCAGTGACTGAGGTACGTGGAAGGAGTGACTGAGTGAAATGCGATGCAGTGACTGAGTGAAATGCGATGCAGTGACTGAGTGAAATGCGATGCAGTGACTGAGTGAAATGAGATGCACTGACTGATGGAAATTGGATGCAGTGACAGAGCGACATGAGCTGCAGTGACTGAGTGAAATGAGAAGCATTGAATGCACTGTCTGTGAGAAACGGGAAACAGTGACTGATGGAAATGGGATGCAGTGACTGTGGTGAAGGGGATGCAGTGACTGAGTGAAATGGGATGCAGTGACTGAGTGAAATGCGATGCAGTGACTGCGTGAAATGAGATGCAGTGACTGCATGAAATGGTATGAAGTGACTGCGTGAAATGTGATGCAGTGACAGAGTGAAAGGGGAT
The DNA here is from genome assembly GCF_030684315.1 of Stegostoma tigrinum. Classification (NCBI taxonomy): domain Eukaryota; kingdom Metazoa; phylum Chordata; class Chondrichthyes; order Orectolobiformes; family Stegostomatidae; genus Stegostoma; species Stegostoma tigrinum. The sequence goes on from NC_081365.1 coordinate 81,464,928, forward strand.
GCAGTGACGGATGCAAATGGGATGCAGTGACTGAGTGAAATGGGATGCAGTGACTGACGGAAATGGCATGCAGTGACTGAGGGAAATGGGATGCAGTGACTGAGGGAAATGAGATGCAGTGACTGTGAGGGAAATGAGATGCAGTGACTGAGGGAATTAGGATGCAGTGACTGAGTGAAATGGGATGCAGTGACTGAGTGAAATGGGATGCAGTGACTGAGGGAAAAT